>NW_028270184.1:10059117-10168737 GCF_037043375.1 Chiloscyllium plagiosum | reverse complement strand
CACACTCCCCCCGCATACACGCCCCCCACAAACCCAGCCCCCGCCCCCACACACTCCCACCCTAAACCCACCACCCACCCGAACACACGCCCCCCACAAACCCAGCCCCCACACACTCCGCCCCCCAAACCCAGCCCCCACCCGCACACACTCCCCCTGCACACACACCCAAACCCAGCCCCCGCCACCACACACTCCCCCCCCCAAACCCAGCCCCAACCCGCACACACACACACACCCAAACCCAGCCCCACCACCACACAATCCCCCCAAACCCAGCCCCTACAAACTCCCTCCAAACCCAACCCCCGCCCCCACACACTCCCCCACCTCAAAACCAGCCCCCACCCCCACACATTCCCCCCTCAAACCCAGCCCCACCCCCACACATTCCTCCCCAAATCCAGCCCCCACACACTCCCCCCCCAAACCCAGCCCTACCCCCACCCACTACCCCCCAAACCCAGTCCCCGCCCCCACACATTCCCCCCTCAAACCCAGTCCCCGCCCCCACACAGTCACCCCCAAACCCAGCCCCCACACACTCCCCCCCAAACTCAGCCCCCACACACTCCCCCCCAAACCCAGCTCCCACCCCGACAGACTCCCCCCCCCAAACTCAGCACGCACAGACTCCCCCCCCCAAACCAAGCCCCCACACACTCCCCCCCCAAACCCAGCCCCCACCCCGCACACACTCCACCCCCAACCAGCCCCTGCCCCCACACACTCCCCCCTCAAACCCAGCCCCCACCCCCACACACTCCCCCCTCAAACCCAGCCCCCACCCCCACACACTCCCCCCTCAAACACAGCCCCACCCCCACACATTCCTCCCCAAATCCAGCCCTCACACACTCCCCCCCAAACCCAGCCGCCACCCGCACACACTCCACCCCCAACCCAGCCCCACCCGCACACATTCCCCCCAACCCAGCCCTCACCCGCACCCACTCCCTCCAACCCAGTCCCCACCCGCACACACTCACCCCCAAACTCAGCCCCCACACACTCCCCCCAAACCCAGCTCCCACCCGCACACACTCTCCCCCCAAACCCAGCCCCCACCCGCACACACTCTCCCCCCAAACCCAGCCCCCACCTCCACACTCTCCCCCCAAATCCAGCCCCCACCCCCACACACTCCCCCAAGGCCAGCCCCACCCCCACACACTCCCCCAAGTCCAGCCCCACCCCCACACACTCCCCCAAGGCCAGCCCCACCCCCACACACTCCCCCAAGTCCAGCCCCACCCCCACACACTCCCCCAAGCCCAGCCCCACCCCCACACACTCCCCAAGTCCAGCCCCACCCACACACACACCCCAAGTCCAGCCCCACCCCCACACACTCCCCCAAGTCCAGCCACACCCCCACACACTCCCCCAAGTCCAGCCACACCCCCACACACTCCCCCAAGTCCAGCCGTACCCCGCACACCCACACACTCCCCCAAACACAGCCCCGCCCCCACACACTCCCCCAAACACAGCCCCGCCCCCACACACTCCCCCAAACTCAGCCACACCCCCACACACTCCCCCAAATCCAGCCCTACCCCACACACCCACACACTCCCCCAAACTCAGCCCCGCCCCCACACACTCCCCCAAACCCAGCCCCGCCCCCACACACTCCCCCAAACCCAGCCCCGCCCCCACACAATCCCCCAAACCCACCCCACACCCACAATTTCACCCAAACCCAGCCCCACCCCACAAACCCACACACTCCCCCAAACCCAGCCCCGCCCCCACACACTCCCCCAAACCCAGCCCCGCCCCCACACACTCCCCCAAACCCAGCCCCACACCCACACACTCCCCCAAACCCAGCCCCACACCCACACACTCCGACAAACCCAACCCCACACCCACAATCCCACACACTCCCCCAAACCCAACCCCACACCCACAACCCACACACTCCCCCAAACCCAGCCCCACCCCACAAACCCACACACTCCCCCAAACCCAGCCCCACCCCCACAAACCCACACACTCCCCCAAACCCACCCCCCACCCCCACCAACCACAGACTCCCCCAAACCCAGCCCCACCCCCACAAACCCACAGACTCCCCCAAACCAGCCCCACCCCCACAAACCCACACACTCCCCCAAACCCAGCCCCACCCCCACAAACCCACAGACTCCCCCAAACCCCAGCCCCACCCCCACAAACCCACACACTCCCCCAAACCCAGCCCCACCCCCACAAACCCACAGACTCCCCCAAACCCAGCCCCACCCCCACAACCCCACACTCTCCCCCAAACCCAGCCCCACCCCCACAAACCCACACACTCCCCCAAACCCACAAACCCACACACCTCCCCCAAACCCAGCCCCACCCCCATACACTCCCCCAAACACAGCCTCACCCCCACCCCCACCCCCACCCCCACCCACACCGCACTCCCCCCACTTCCCCCAAACACAGCCCCCACACAACAACTAGCACCCCCTTCCCCCACACCGCACACCACCCCAAACAGTGTAGTGAGAGCTTTACTCTATATCTAACCCTGTGCTGTACCTGTCCTGGGGAGTGTTTGATGGGGAACAGTGTAGATTAGATTACTTACAGTGTGGAAACAGGCCCTTCGGCCCAACAAGTCCACACCATCCTCCAAACAGCAACTCACCCAGACCCATTCACCTAACACTATGGGACAATTTAGCACGGTCAATCCACCCTAACCTGCACATCCCTGGGCACTATGGGACAATTTAGCACGGCCAATCCACCCTAACCTGCACATCTCTGGGCACTATGGGACAATTTAGCACGGCCAATCCACCCTAACCTGCACATCCCTGGGCACTATGGGACAATTTAGCACGGCCAATCCACCCTAACCTGCACATCCCTGGGCACTATGGGACAATGTAGCACGGCCAATCCACCCTAACCTGCACATCTCTGGGCACTATGGGACAATTTAGCACGGCCAATCCACCCTAACCTGCACATCCCTGGGCACTATGGGACAATTTAGCATGGCAAATCCACCCTAACCTTCACATCTTTGGACTGTGGGAGGAAACCGGAGCACCCGGAGGAAACCCACGCAGACACGGGGAGAATGTGCAAACTCCACACAGTCAGTCGCCTGAGGCAGGAATTGAACCCGGGTCTCTGGCGCTGTGAGGCAGCAGTGCTAACCACTGTGCCACCGTGCTGTGTGGAGGGAGTTTTACTCTGTATCTAACCCCGTGCTGGGATAGAGTGATGGGACACAATATAGAGGGAGCTTTCCTTTGAGCTGATTCGAGTAGAGAGAGCCTTACACTGTATGGGACCCAGTTACCTTCTGCCGTGGTGTTTGTTGCTGATTGGCCGGTCTGGTGGCCCGGGCTTTCTGGAGGTCCTCAGTTGTCAGGCTGCGCACTGCGGTGGAGTTTTCCCGGACCAATCTCTCTGTGCCAATCCTGCCAGGGCTGGGTCTGGCACCGCGATGGACGGGAGTGAGCCAAGCAGCTGGTCTCTGCCAGCTAGAGGGTGAGCATCGGGCAGAGGCCAGGCTGCCCACAGTAGGAGGGAGGTACTCCATCCATCTGGGCTGTGTGCCAGGTTGGCATGGCATTGTGTTGTACCAGCTCCTAATCTCCCACCCCCAGTACCGGGAGGGATCCTGTACCAGAGAGAACCAGGGTGGGTTACTGGAGATACCATGACACCCCAGGAACCACACCAAGGTCCCTCACACTCCCCCATCCCAAACCCTGAATCCCCCCCTCACCCCGATAGCCCACACACTCCCCATCCCAAACCCTGAATCCCCCCTCACCCCGATAGCCCACACACTCCCCATCCCAAACCCTGAATCCCCCCTCACCCTGATAGCCCACACACTCCCCATCCCAAACCCTGAATCCCCCCTCACCCCGATAGCCCACACACTCCCCATCCCAAACCCTGAATCCCCCCTCACCCCGATAGCCCACACACTCCCCATCCCAAACCCTGAATCCCCCCTCACCCTGATAGCCCACACACACCCCATCCCAAACCCTGAATCCCCCCTCACCCCGATAGCCCACACACTCCCCCATCCCAAACCCTGAATCCCCCCCTCACCCCGATAGCCCACACACTCCCCCATCCCAAACCCTGAATCCCCCCCTCACCCCGATAGCCCACACACTCCCTCATCCCAAACCGTGAATCCCCGAACCCTGAATCCCCCCTCACCCCGATACCTCACACACTCCCCCATCCCAAACCCTGAATCCCCCCCTCACTCCGATATCCCACACACTCCCCATCCCAAACCCTGAATCCCCCCTCACCCTGATAGCCCACACACTCCCTCATCCCAAACCCTGAATCCCCCCCTCACCCCAATAGCCCACACACTCCCCATCCCAAACCCTGAATACCCCCTCACCCCGATAGCCCACACACTCCCCATCCCAAACCCTGAATCCCCCCTCACCCCGATAGCCCACACACTCCCCCATCCCAAACCCTGAATCCCCCCCTCACCCCGATATCCCACACACTCCCCATCCCAAACCCTGAATCCCCCCCTCACCCCGATATCCCACACACTCCCCATCCCAAACCCTGAATCCCCCCTCACCCCGATATCCCACACACTCCCCTCTCCCAATCCCTGAATCCCCCCTTCACCCCGATATCCCACACACTCCCCCATCCCAAACCCTGAATCCCCCCTCACCCCGATATCCCACACACTCCCCTCTCCCAATCCCTGAATCCCCCCTTCACCCCGATATCCCACACACTCCCCCATCCCAAACCCTGAATCCCCCCCTCACTCCGATATCCCACACACTCCCCATCCCAAACCCTGAATACCCCCTCACCCCGATAGCCCACACACTCCCCATCCCAAACCCTGAATCCCCCCCTCACCCAGATAGCCCACACACTCCCCATCCCAAACCCTGAATCCCCCCCTCACTCCGATATCCCACACACTCCCCATCCCAAACCCTGAATCCCCCCTTCACCCCGATATCCCACACACTCCCCCATCCCAAACCCTGAATCCCCCCCTCACTCCGATATCCCACACACTCCCCATCCCAAACCCTGAATCCCCAAACCCTGAATACCCCCCTCACCCCGATACCCCACACACTCC
Source organism: Chiloscyllium plagiosum (assembly GCF_037043375.1). Classification (NCBI taxonomy): domain Eukaryota; kingdom Metazoa; phylum Chordata; class Chondrichthyes; order Orectolobiformes; family Hemiscylliidae; genus Chiloscyllium; species Chiloscyllium plagiosum. The sequence continues at coordinate 10,163,621 of NW_028270184.1, read as the reverse complement.
CCCATCCCAAACCCTGAATACCCCCCTCACCCCGATATCCCACACACTCCCCATCCCAAACCCTGAATCCCCAAACCCTGAATCCCCCCTCACCCCGATATCCCACACACTCCCCATCCCAAACCCTGAATCCCCAAACCCTGAATCCCCCCCTCACTCCGATATCCCACACACTCCCCCATCCCAAACCCTGAATCCCCCCCTCACCCCGATACCCCACACACTCCCCATCCCAAACCCTGAATCCCCCCCTCACCCCGATATCCCACACACTCCCCCATCCCAAACCCTGAATCCCCCATCACCCCGATAGCCCACACACTCCCCATCCCAAACCCTGAATCCCCCATCACCCCGATAGCCCACACACTCCCCATCCCAAACCCTGAATCCCCCCCTCACCCCGATATCCCACACACTCCCCCATCCCAAACCCTGAATCCCCCATCACCCTGATAGCCCACACACTCCCCATCCCAAACCCTGAATCCCCCCTCACCCCGATATCCCACACACTCCCCATCCCAAACCCTGAATACCCCCTCACCCTGATAGCCCACACACTCCCCATCCCAAACCCTGAATCCCCCCCTCACCCTGATAGCCCACACACTCCCCCATCCCAAACCCTGAATCCCCCCTCACCCCGATAGCCCACACACTCCCCCATCCCAAACCCTGAATCCCCCCCTCACCCCGATAGCCCACACACTCCCCATCCCAAACCCTGAATCCCCCCTCACCCCGATAGCCCACACACTCCCCATCCCAAACCCTGAATCCCCCCCTCACCCCGATAGCCCACACACTCCCCCATCCCAAACCCTGAATCCCCCCCTCACCCCGATACCCCACACACTCCCCCATCCCAAACCCTGAATCCCCCCTCACCCCGATATCCCACACACTCCTCCATCCCAAACCCTGAATCCCCCCCTCACTCCGATATCCCACACACTCCCTAATCCCAAACCCTGAATCCCCCCCTCACCCCGATAGCCCACACACTCCCCCATCCCAAACCCTGAATCCCCCCTCATCCCGATATCCCACACACTCCCCCATCCCAAACCCTGAATCCCCCCTCACCTCAATATCCCACGCTCCCCCATCCCAAACCCTAATCATGCCCCCAACTCCTCAACCCTAAACCCCTCACCCCGATATCCCAGACTCCCCCCATCCCAAACCCCTCCACCCTGACAGCCTTTACCGACCCCTCCCCGATTCCCTACTGTCCCATCCCAACATCCGACAACTCCACCTGCCCCACTCCAATTCCCCTGACCCCCAAACCCAACACCAGTGCGTCCAAAATCCTGCCCTCCTGAGACCCTACGCAAACCCGGCTACCTACCCCCCCGCCTCAGGTCTGCAGCGAGTCAGGAAGACTGGCAACCCTTCCCACCCCTCCACCACCCCAATACCCCCCCCCTCAAGGCCAGTGAGCGAGGGGCAATGCATTCTGGGTCCAGCTGGCTGGGCCCATGCCCCTTGGACAGACCTTATAAATCAATGGCCCAGTGAAAAGGTGCCATTCCCCTCCCAAATCTGCCCAGCGGCCATACAAGGGTAAGCCCACTGACCCAACCGGGCCACCCGGGTGGGGTGGGGGGGGAGCTCACAAACCCAGCCAGACAAACCAGCAGCGAGCCTCTCCCTCTCTCGCTCTCACCTGTGCTGACACGCCCAGGGTGACAGAGGGTCTCCACGTATGGGCGAGCCCACACCTCAGGGTCTGGCTCCTCGCCCCTCTGAGCCCCCGACTCAGCGCGGCCGCCATTACAGCCAGATCTGCGGGAAACACAATTGGCGGACGACTGTCAGAACATCTCCCCACCATCCCACCCTCCGTGCCACACGCTCGTTGATCTCGCCCTGTGAACTTTCAATCAGGCAGGGTATCCCAGCACTCCCAGAGTGGCTGAAAGACCTTCTGTAGTTTTATTAGGGGTGTTTCACTACTGCTGTGCATGCTGGGAGAGCACTTGGCCATTGCCCAGCTTGGACTCTCGCCCTCTTTCTCCAAATGGGAGACATGGCAGTACACATGAACCAATAGTTACATGCACAAGGACAGTAACTTGGCCTGGTTGTATCAATCTATGAGCGTTTTGACTGCGCGGCACTCCCTCAGCACTGACCCTCCGACAGTGCCCACCCCCTCAGCACTGACCCTCCGACAGTGCCCACCCCCTCAGCACTGACCCTCCCACAGTGCCCACCCCCTCAGCACTGACCCTCCCACAGTGCAGCACTCCCTCAGCACTGACCCTCTGACAGTGCAGCACTCCCTCAGCACTGACCCTCTGACAGTGCAGCACTCCCTCAGCACTGACCCTCCGACAGCGCGGCACTCCCTCAGCACTGACCCTCCGACAGTGCTGCACTCCCTGAGCACTGACCCTCCGACAGTGCGGCACTCCCTCAGCATTGACCCTCCGACAGTGCGGCACTCCCTCAGTACTGACCCTCCGACAGTGCGGCACTCCCTCAGCACTGACCCTCCCACAGTGCGGCACTCCCTCAGCACTGACCCTCCCACAGTGCGGCACTCCCTCAGCACTGACTCTCTGACAGTGCGGCACTCCCTCAGCACTGACCCTCCGACAGTGCGGCACTCCCTCAGCACTGACCCTCCGACAGCGCGGCACTCCCTCAGCACTGACTCTCTGACAGTGCGGCATTCCCTCAGCACTGACCCTCCGACAGTGCGGCACTCCCTCAGCACTGACCCTCCGACAGTGCGGCACTCCCTCAGCACTGACCCTCCCACAGTGCGGCACTCCCTCAGCACTGACCCTCCCACAGTGCGGCACTCCCTCAGCACTGACTCTCTGACAGTGCGGCACTCCCTCAGCACTGACCCTCCGACAGTGCGGCACTCCCTCAGCACTGACTCTCTGACAGTGCGGCACTCCCTCAGCACTGACCCTCCGACAGTGCGGCACTCCCTCAGCACTGACCCTCCGACAGTGCGGCACTCCCTCAGCACTGACCCTCCCACAGTGCGGCACTCCCTCAGCACTGACTCTCTGACAGTGCGGCACTCCCTCAGCACTGACTCTCCGACAGTGCGGCACTCCCTCAGCACTGACCCTCCAACAGTGCGGCACTCCCTCAGCACTGACCCTCCGACAGCGCGGCACTCCCTCAGTACTGACCATCCGACAGTGCGGCACTCCCTCAGCACTGACCCTCCGACAGCGCGGCACTCCCTCAGCACTGACCCTCCAAACTGAGTAGTTGTGGTTGGTGTCGGGTGAGGATGGAGAGGTTGGGGGGTGGAGGTGAAGAGTGAATAATGCCCCTGGTTGAATCCAGAGACAATCTCGCATTATTTACTATCAAGGTGTGTGGGACAAAGGTAGCAAGGGTTTTGATGATATTCAGTTCATGAAGGTTAGAATATGATTAGATTAGATTCCCTACAGTCCCTTTTGCCCAACTGGTCCACAGCAACCCTCCGAAGAGTAACCCAACCAGACCCATTCTCCCTCAATGATGCACTTAGTTCTATGGCCAATCCACCCTACCCTGCACATCCCTGGGCACTATGGGACAATTTAGGACGGCCAATCCACCCTAACCTGCACATCCCTGGGCACTATGGGACAATTTAGCATGGCCAATCCACCCTAACCTGCACACCCCTGGGCACTATGGGACAATTTAGCACACCAATCCACCCTAACCTGCACATGCCTGAGCACTATGGGACAATTTATCACGGCCATTCCACCCTAACCTGCACATCCCTGGGCACTATGGGACAATTTAGGACGGCCAATCCACCCTAACCTGCACATCCCTGGGCACTATGGGACAATTTAGCATGGCCAATCCACCCTAACCTGCACACCCCTGGGCACTATGGGACAATTTAGCACACCAATCCACCCTAACCTGCACATGCCTGAGCACTATGGGACAATTTATCACGGCCATTCCACCCTAACCTGTACATCCCTGGGCACTATGGGACAATTTAGGACGGCCAATCCACCCTAACCTGCACATCCCTGGACACTATGGGACAATTTAGCACGGCCAATCCACCCTACCCTGCACATCCCTGGGCACTATGGGACAATTTAGCACGGCCAATCCACCCTAACCTGCATAATCCTGGGCACTATGGGACAATTTAGCACGGCCAATCCACCCTAACCTGCACATCCCTGGGCACTATGGGACAGTTTAGCACGGCCAATCCACCCTAACCTGCATAATCCTGGGCACTATGGGACAATTTAGCATGGCCAATCCACCCTAACCTGCACATCCCTGGGCACTATGGGACAATTTAACACGGCCAATCCACCCTAACCTGCACATCCCTGGGCACTATGGGACAATTTAGCACGGCCAATCCCCCCTAACCTGCACATCCCTGGGCACTATGGGACAATTTAGCATGGCCAATCCACCCTAACCTGCACATCCCTGGGCACTATGGGACAATTTAGCACGGCCAATGCACCCTAACCTGCACATCCCTGGGCACTATGGGACAATTTAGCACGGCCAATCCACCCTAACCTGCACATCCCTGGGCACTATGGGACAATTTAGCACGGCCAATCCACCCTAACCTGCATAATCCTGGGCACTATGGGACAATTTAGCATGGCCAATCCACCCTAACCTGCACATCCCTGGGCACTATGGGACAATTTAGCACGGCCAATCCCCCCTAACCTGCACATCCCTGGGCACTATGGGACAATTTAGCACGGCCAATCCACCCTAACCTGCATAATCCTGGGCACTATGGGACAATTTAGCATGGCCAATCCCCCCTAACCTGCACATCCCTGGACACTATGGGACAATTTAGCACGGCCAATCCACCCTAACCTGTACATCTTTGGACTGTGGGAGGAAACTGGAGCACCCGGAGGAAACCCCACACAGACACTGGGCGGGCGGGGAGAATGTGGAATCGAACCCGGGTCCCTGGTGCTAACCACTGAGCCACCGTGCCAACCCATGTTCAGCTAATTAAGTCTTGAGGCATGGAGTGCATGGGTGAGACCTTCAGCAGTTGAAGAGCTGAGAGGGACTGAGACGGGTGACGTTTCAGGATTGGAAACAGTGCATCGTGTGTTCAGAAACGCGATCCCATGTCAGAGATGACACCAACATTGTTGGCAGGTTAGCGCAGACTTTGCCAGTTACCATGGAGAGCAATGTGCCTCACGACCCGAGCTCAGAGCAGACACTGGAAACAATGGTTTCAGTCTTGGTCCTGTTTAATTGATGGGAACGTCTGGTACCCAGTGTCTTACAAGCAGTCGGATCACTTAGTGACAGAGGGAGCGACAACTCATCAGGGCAACAAAACATTCTCCAACCCTGATCTACACCTGAACACACAATACCCACCCATCCACAAAGACAGACATCGACACAGGAATGGACTCAGAGGCACAGTCACAGAGAGACACACAATAGAGACACAGGGAGACACACATAGTATGGAGACACATATATACAGACACAGAGACACAGGGAGACACACAGTATAAAGATACATAAATACAGATACAGAGGGAGACACACAGTATAGAGAAACATAAATACAGACACAGAGACACAGGGAGACACACAGTATAGAGATACAAAAATACAGATACAGAGGGAGACACACAGTATAGAGAAACATAAATACAGACACAGAGACACAGGGAGACACACAGTATAGAGAAACATAAATACAGACACAGAGACACAGGGAGACACACAGTATAGAGATACATAAATACAGACACAGAGACACAGGGAGGCACACAGTATAGAGAAACATAAATACAGACACAGAGACACAGGGAGACACACAGTATAGAGATACATAAATACAGACACAGAGACACAGGGAGGCACACAGTATAGAGATACAAAATACAGATACAGAGGGAGACACACAGTATAGAGAAACATAAATACAGACACAGAGACACAGGGAGACACACAGTATAGAGATACATAAATACAGACACAGAGACACAGGGAGGCACACAGTATAGAGATACAAAATACAGATACAGAGGGAGACACACAGTATAGAGAAACATAAATACAGACACAGAGACACAGGGAGACACACAGTATAAAGATACAAAAATACAGATACAGAGGGAGACACACAGTATAGAGAAACATAAATACAGACACAGAGACACAGGGAGACACACAGTATAGAGATATATAAATACAGACACAGAGACACAGGGAGACACACAGTATAGAGATACATAAATACAGACACAGAGACACAGGGAGACACACAGTATAGAGATACATAAATACAGACACAGAGACACAAGGGGACACACAGTATAGAGACACATAAATGCAGACACAGACACACAGGGAGACACACAAATACAGACAGAGACACACAAACACAGGAGCACAGGGAGACACACACCATATAGAGACACATAAATACAGACACAAAGGGACACACAAACACACACAATAGACAGAGATGAGACACACCCCCCCCCACACACACACAATGTTGACACACACACAGAAAAACACGCACACCCACAGAGACCCAAACGCTCTCCCTCTCACACACACACACACACACAAACAATGAGACAGAAACACAGGCTTTTCCACACACACACACACACACGATCTACCCCCTGAGCGAAGACAGAGAGGGACAAACACACAGCGTTTCTCCCACCCTCCCGACATGTAGCCGAGCACCATCCTGCGGACTTGCAGCGCTGGGAGGGGGGGGGATACAGAGAGGACCTACCTGCTGCAGTGGGGCTCCGGGACTAGCTGGCTCCCAGCTCTGCATTGTACACATCTACTCCCTCTCTGTCTCCAGCAGGCAATCCCCTGGCGATGCGCCGTCCAGCACGTCCCAGTCCAGCCCCCTGGCACCTCCCTGACAGCAGGGGCAAGCCCCTCCAGCACAGCATGATCCCACCTGGAGCTCCCCTGACCAACCCAGTCAGCACATCTCCTGGTAGGGGGAGAGAGAGAGACAGACAGGCACGTTTTGAAATACAAAACGTGGTGAACTGGGCACCAAAGCCTCATCCAGAAACCTCCGCCCACCTGCCCCAGTTCGAACAATCCAATTCCCCAGCGCTTGAGGGCGACTTGCATTTGTGTAGCGCCTAATCGCAGCACTTCCCGCTGCATACACGGGTGGCCACTGCTGGGCCGGGGGGAGGAGGACAGGCGATTACACACATCTCACAGACCCAGGATCTAAGGGCCCACATAACCTTTTCCTCTCTCGGCTCCAGGGTAGGTTGTCGGAGGGATCACTGTTAGCCTCGGGATGCCAAGGAGAATTCAATACTCGGGTGGGTACTGAGGGAGTGCCACACTGTCGGAGGGTCAGTACTGAGGGAGCGCCGCACTGTCGGAGGGTCAGTACTGAGGGAAAGCCGCACTGTCAGAGGGTCAGTACTGAGGGAGTGCCGCACTGTCAGAGGGTCAGTGCTGAGGGAGTGCCGCACTGTCGGAGGGTCAGTACTGAGGGAGTGCCGCACTGTCGGAGGGTCAGTACTGAGGGAGTGCCGCACTGTCGGAGGGTCAGTACTGAGGGAGTGCCGCACTGTCGGAGGGTCAGTACTGAGGGAGTGCCGCACTGTCGGAGGGTCAGTACTGAGGGAGTGCCGCACTGTCGGAGGGTCAGTACTGAGGGAGTGCAGCACTGTCGGAGGGTCAGTACTGAGGGAGTGCCGCACTGTCAGAGGGTCAGTACTGCGGGAGTGCCGCACTGTCGGAGGGTCAGTACTGAGGGAGTGCCGCACTGTCGGAGGGTCTGTACTGAGGGAGTGCCGCACTGTCGGAGGGTCAGTACTGCGGGAGTGCCGCACTGTCGGAGGGTCAGTACTGCGGGAGTGCCGCACTGTCGGAGGGTCAGTACTGCGGGAATGCCGCACTGTCAGAGGGTCAGTACTGCGGGAATGCCGCACTGTCAGAGTGACGATAATTATTTCCAGCAGAGATGATTTCCCACTTATTAAGAACTGCCTGAATGTGGATATTCTGACCAAACAGAGGGTACCAAACACAGGGAATGCATCATTTCTGACATCTCAGTCACTCCTTCTCAAGGACAATACTGGCTGGCTAATAAATGCAGGGTCCAGCAAGTGTCCCCAGATCGATGAAGCAATTACTAATGTAGAGACTCTGCTGACACTACACAATGAAGTTAGGTACATTTACAAATTGCAAAGACAGATTTAAAATCGGTCTCCCGACCGCACTGAGTGACAGCCAAGTGGTCAGATTTATACAGGGCTCATAATCTCAAAGGCCTTCACTCGGATAATCGGATCCCAGCTGACAGTTGTAATTATCCGGATGTAAAAAGACCAGATTTTCCAAGCGACTGACTGATCCCTCTGGGACAATGGGAGCAGGATAGGCTCGTGATATCACGCACACACATGTATCTACACGCACGTACACACAGACACACACGTGCACACATGCACGTACACCGACAGAGTCAGTGCCAGCCTCACCAAGGTTATACCAATATACCAGGGATGTGCAGGTGAGGTGCATTAGGCAGGGGTAAATATAGAGTAATAGGGTCGAGGGAAAGGGTCTGGGTGGGTGACTCTTTGGAGGGTTGGTGTGGACTTGTTGTGCCGAAGGGCGTGTTTCCACACTATGGGTTCTAATCAATCCACCCTAACCTGCATATCCCTGGGCACTATGGGACAATTCAGCATGGCCAAACCACCCTAACCTGCACATCCCTGGGCACTATGGGGCAATTTAGCACGGCCAATCCACCCTAACCTGCACATCCCTGGGCACTATGGGACAATTTAGCACGGCCAATCCACCCTAACCTGCACATCCCTGGGCACTATGGGACAATTTAGCACGGCCAATCCACCCTAACCTGCACATCCCTGGGCACTATGGGACAATTTAGCACGGCCAATCCACCCTAACCTGCACATCCCTGGGCACTATGGGACAATTTAGCACGGCCAATCCACCCTAACCTGCAAATCCCTGGACACTATGGGACAATTTAGCACGGCCAATCCACCCTAACCTGCACATCCCTGGGCACTATGGGACAATTTAGCACGGCCAATCCACCCTAACCTGCACATCCCTGGGCACTATGGGACAATTTAGCACGGCCAATCCACCCTAACCTGCACATCCCTGGGCACTATGGGACAATTTAGCACGGCCAATCCACCCTAACCTGCAAATCCCTGGACACTATGGGACAATTTAGCACGGCCAATCCACCCTAACCTGCATATCCCTGGGCACTATGGGACAATTCAGCACGGCCAATCCACCCTAACCTGCACATCCCTGGACACTATGGGACAATTTAGCATGGCCAATCCACCCTAACCTGCACATCCCTGGGCACTATGGGACAATTTAGCACGGCCAATCCACCCTAACCTGCAAATCCCTGGACACTATGGGACAATTTAGCACGGCCAATCCACCCTAACCTGCATATCCCTGGGCACTATGGGACAATTCAGCACGGCCAATCCACCCTAACCTGCACATCCCTGAGCACTATGGGACAATTCAGCACGGCCAATCCACCCTAACCTGCACATCCCTGGACACTATGGGACAATTCAGCACGGCCAATCCACCCTAACCTGCACATCCCTGGACACTATGGGACAATTTAGCACGGCCAACCCACCCTAACCTGCACATCCCTGGACACTATGGGACAATTTAGCACGGCCAATCCACCCTAACCTGCATATCCCTGGGCACTATGGGACAATTCAGCACGGCCAATCCACCCTAACCTGCACATCCCTGAGCACTATGGGACAATTCAGCACGGCCAATCCACCCTAACCTGCACATCCCTGGACACTATGGGACAATTCAGCACGGCCAATCCACCCTAACCTGCACATCCCTGGACACTATGGGACAATTTAGTACGGCCAACCCACCCTAACCTGCACATCCCTGGACACTATGGGACAATTTAGCACGGCCAATCCACCCTAACCTGCACATCCCTGGACACTATGGGACAATTTAGCACGGCCAACCCACCCTAACCTGCACATCCCTGGGCACTATGGGACAATTTAGCACGGCCAATCCACCCTAACCTACACATCCCTGGGCACTATGGGACAATTTAGCACGGCCAATCCACCCTAACCTGCACATCCCTGGACACTATGGGACAATTTAGCACAGCCAATCCACCCTAACCTGCACATCCCTGGGCACTATGGGACAATTTAGCATGGCCAATCCACCCTAACCTGCACATCCTTGGAATGTGGGAGGAAACCGGAGCACCTGGAGGAAACCCCATGGGGAGAATATGCAAACTCCACACAGATAGTCGCCCCGAGGATGGGATCGAACCCGGGTCCCTGACACACTGAGGCAGCAGTGCTAACCCACTGAGCCCCCGGGCCACCCTTGTGATCACATTGCTGTGTGTGTGATCCTGCTGTGGGCGAAGACCTTTGCAGGGTGACTGTGTTTCTGAACACTTTGTTGGCTGAATCCTGTTTCACAAATGCTGAGGTGATGGGACCGGTTTCGAAATGGAAGGTGTTGTATTTCACTGAAAAGAATCTGTGTGTTTCAGTCTCACCAGGATCTCTCCAGTCAATCCTCTCTGTTGTGTCTGCTAATTTCTTCTCAATCCCCTTCATTGGCTTGTGTCCCTGAGAGCCAGTCCAAGCTTATTCCCTGTGAGCTCCCAGTACAATCCCTTACATTAGCAGCCAAGATCAATCCTCTTACAAATCTTCACCCAAACATGTGTGTTTTTGTATGTATGTGCCTGTGGTTTTGTGTACGTGTGTGTATGTGTGTCAGGTTACCTGTGTGTTTCTGTGTGCATGTGCCTGTGTTTCTGTGTGTTTGTGTGCCTGTGTTTCTGTGTGCATGTGCCTGTGTTTCTGTGGACATGTGTCTGTGTTTCTGTGTGCATGTGCCTGTGTTTCAGTGTGCATGTGCCTGTGTTTCTGTGTGCATGTGACTGTGTTTTTGTGTGTGTGTGCCAGTGTTTCTGTGTGTGTGTGCCAGTGTTTCTGTGTGCATGTGCCTGTGTTTCTGTGTGTGTGTGCCTGTGTCTGTGTGCATGTGCTTGTGTATCTGTGTGTATGTGCTTGTGTGTCTGTGTGCATGTGCCAGTGTTTTTGTGTGTGTGTCAGTATTTCTGTGTGCATGTGCCTGTGTTTCTGTGTGTATGTGCTTGTGTTTCTGTGTGAATGTGCCTGTGTTTCTGTGTGCATGTGCAAGTGTTTCTGTGTGCATGTGCCTGTGTTTTTGTGTGTGTGTGCCAGTGTTTCTGTATGCATGTGCCCGTGTTTTTCTGTGCATGTGCCTGTGTTTCTGTGTGCACGTGCCTGTGTTTCTGTGTGTGTGTGCCAGTGTTTCTGTATGCATGTGCCTGTGTTTTTCTGTGCATGTGCCTGTGTTTCTGTGTGCATGTGCCTGTGTTTTTGTGTGTGTGTGCCAGTGTTTCTGTATGCATGTGCCTGTGTTTTTCTGTGCATGTGCCCGTGTTTCTGTGTGCATGTGCCTGTGCACTTGTATATGCACCTTTGTTTCTGTGTGCATGTGCCTGTGTTTCTGTGGGCATGTGCCTGTTTTTTTGTGTGCATGTGCCTGGGTTTCTGTGTGTGTACCTGTGTTTCTGTGTGCATATCCCTGTGTTTTTGTGTGCATGTGCCTGTATTTCTGTGTGTTGGCCTGTGTTTCAGTGTGCATGTGCCTGTGTTTCAGTGTGCATGTGCCTGTGTTTCTGTGTGCATGTGCCTGTGTTTTTGTGTGTATGCCTGTGTTTCTGTGTGCATGTGCCTGTGTTTCTATGTGCATGTGCCTGTGTTTCTGTGTGCATGTGCCTGTGTTTTTGAGTGTGTGTGTCTTTGTTTCTGTGTGCATGTGCCTGTGTTTCTGTGTGCATGTCCCTGTGTTTTTGTGTGCATGTGCCTGTGTTTCAGTGTGCATGTGTAAGTGTTTCTGTGTGCATGTGCCTGTGTTTTTGTGCGCATGTGCCTGTGTTTCTGTGTGCATGTGCCTGTGTTTCTGTGTGCATGTCACTGTGTTTTTATGTGCATGTGCCTGTGTTTCAGTGTGCATGTGTAAGTGTTTCTGTGTGCATGTGCCTGTGTTTTTGTGCGCATGTGCCTGTGTTTTTGTGTGCATGTGCCTGTATTTCTGTGTGTTGGCCTGTGTTTCAGTGTGCATGTGCCTGTGTTTCAGTGTGCATGTGCCTGTGTTTCTGTGTGCATGTGCCTGTGTTTTTGTGTGTATGCCTGTGATTCTGTGTGCATGTGCCTGTGTTTCTGTGTGCATGTGCCTGTGTTTCAGTGTGCATGTGCCTGTGTTTCAGTGTGCATGTGCCTGTGTTTCTGTGTGCATGTGCCTGTGCACTTGTATATGCGCCTTTGTTTCTGTGTGCATGTGCCTGTGTTTCTGTGGGCATGTGCCTGTGTTTTTGTGTGCATGTGCCTGGGTTTCTGTGTGTGTGCCTGTGTGTCTGTGTGCATATCCCTGTGTTTTTGTGTGCATGTGCCTGTATTTCTGTGTGTTGGCCTGTGTTTCAGTGTGCATGTGCCTGTGTTTCAGTGTGCATGTGCCTGTGTTTCTGTGTGCATGTGCCTGTGCACTTGTATATGCGCCTTTGTTTCTGTGTGCATGTGCCTGTGTTTCTGTGGGCATGTGCCTGTGTTTTTGTGTGCATGTGCCTGGGTTTCTGTGTGTATGCCTGTGTTTCTGTGTGCATGTGCCTGTATTTCTATGTGTTGGCCTGTGTTTCAGTGTGCATGTGCCTGTGTTTCAGTGTGCATGTGCCTGTGTTTCTGTGTGCATGTGCCTGTGTTTTTGTGTGTATGCCTGTGTTTCTGTGTGCATGTGCCTGTGTTTCTGTGTGCATGTGCCTGTGTTTTTGAGTGTGTGTGTCTTTGTTTCTGTGTGCATGTGCCTGTGTTTCTGTTTGCATGTCCCTGTGTTTTTGTGTGCATGTGTAAGTGTTTCTGTGTGCATGTGCCTGTGTTTTTGTGTGCATGTGCATGTGTTTCTGTGTGCATGTGCCAGTGTTTTTGAGTGTGTGTGTCTTTGTTTCTGTGTGCATGTGCCTGTGTTTCTGTGTGCATGTCCCTGTGTTTTTGTGTGCATGTGCCTGTGTTTCTGTGTGCATGTGCCAGTGTTTTTGAGTGTGTGTGTCTGTGTTTCTGTGTGCATGTGCCTGTGTTTTTGTGTGTATGCCTGTGTTTCTGTGTGCATATCCCTGTGTTTTTGAGTGTGTGTGCCTGTGTTTTTGTGCGCATGTGCCTGTGTTTCTGTGTGTGCTTCTATGTGTATATGCCTGTGTTTCTGTGTGCATGTGCCTGTGCATTTGTGTGTGTGCCTGTGTTTCTGTGTGCATGTGCCTGTGTTTCTGTGTGCATGTGCCTGTGTTTCTGTGTGCATGTGCCTGTGTTTTTGAGTGTGTGTGTGTCTTTGTTTCTGTGTGCATGTGCCTGTGTTTCTGTTTGCATGTGCCTGTGTTTCAGTGTGCATGTGTAAGTGTTTCTGTGTGCATGTGCCTGTGTTTTTGTGTGCATGTGCATGTGTTTCTGTGTGCATGTGCCAGTGTTTTTGAGTGTGTGTGTCTTTGTTTCTGTGTGCATGTGCCTGTGTTTCTGTGTGCATGTCCCTGTGTTTTTGTGTGCATGTGCCTGTGTTTCTGTGTGCATGTGCCAGTGTTTTTGAGTGTGTGTGTCTGTGTTTCTGTGTGCATGTGCCTGTGTTTCTGTGTGTGTGCCTGTGTGTCTGTGTGCATATCCCTGTGTTTTTGTGTGCATGTGCCTGTATTTCTGTGTGTTGGCCTGTGTTTCAGTGTGCATGTGCCTGTGTTTCAGTGTGCATGTGCCTGTGTTTCTGTGTGCATGTGCCTGTGCACTTGTATATGCGCCTTTGTTTCTGTGTGCATGTGCCTGTGTTTCTGTGGGCATGTGCCTGTGTTTTTGTGTGCATGTGCCTGGGTTTCTGTGTGTATGCCTGTGTTTCTGTGTGCATGTGCCTGTATTTCTATGTGTTGGCCTGTGTTTCAGTGTGCATGTGCCTGTCTTTCAGTGTGCATGTGCCTGTGTTTCTGTGTGCATGTGCCTGTGTTTTTGTGTGTATGCCTGTGTTTCTGTGTGCATGTGCCTGTGTTTCTGTGTGCATGTGCCTGTGTTTTTGAGTGTGTGTGTCTTTGTTTCTGTGTGCATGTGCCTGTGTTTCTGTTTGCATGTCCCTGTGTTTTTGTGTGCATGTGTAAGTGTTTCTGTGTGCATGTGCCTGTGTTTTTGTGTGCATGTGCATGTGTTTCTGTGTGCATGTGCCAGTGTTTTTGAGTGTGTGTGTCTTTGTTTCTGTGTGCATGTGCCTGTGTTTCTGTGTGCATGTCCCTGTGTTTTTGTGTGCATGTGCCTGTGTTTCTGTGTGCATGTGCCAGTGTTTTTGAGTGTGTGTGTCTTTGTTTCTGTGTGCATGTGCCTGTGTTTTTGAGTGTGTGTGTCTTTGTTTCTGTGTGCATGTGCCTGTGTTTCTGTGTGCATGTCCCTGTGTTTTTGTGTGCATGTGCCTGTGTTTCAGTGTGCATGTGTAAGTGTTTCTGTGTGCATGTGCCTGTGTTTTTGTGCGCATGTGCCTGTGTTTCTGTGTGCATGTGCCTGTGTTTCTGTGTGCATGTCACTGTGTTTTTATGTGCATGTGCCTGTGTTTCAGTGTGCATGTGTAAGTGTTTCTGTGTGCATGTGCCTGTGTTTTTGTGCGCATGTGCCTGTGTTTTTGTGTGCATGTGCCTGTATTTCTGTGTGTTGGCCTGTGTTTCAGTGTGCATGTGCCTGTGTTTCAGTGTGCATGTGCCTGTGTTTCTGTGTGCATGTGCCTGTGTTTTTGTGTGTATGCCTGTGATTCTGTGTGCATGTGCCTGTGTTTCTGTGTGCATGTGCCTGTGTTTCAGTGTGCATGTGCCTGTGTTTCAGTGTGCATGTGCCTGTGTTTCTGTGTGCATGTGCCTGTGCACTTGTATATGCGCCTTTGTTTCTGTGTGCATGTGCCTGTGTTTCTGTGGGCATGTGCCTGTGTTTTTGTGTGCATGTGCCTGGGTTTCTGTGTGTGTGCCTGTGTGTCTGTGTGCATATCCCTGTGTTTTTGTGTGCATGTGCCTGTATTTCTGTGTGTTGGCCTGTGTTTCAGTGTGCATGTGCCTGTGTTTCAGTGTGCATGTGCCTGTGTTTCTGTGTGCATGTGCCTGTGCACTTGTATATGCGCCTTTGTTTCTGTGTGCATGTGCCTGTGTTTCTGTGGGCATGTGCCTGTGTTTTTGTGTGCATGTGCCTGGCTTTCTGTGTGTCTGCCTGTGTTTCTGTGTGCATGTGCCTGTATTTCTATGTGTTGGCCTGTGTTTCAGTGTGCATGTGCCTGTGTTTCAGTGTGCATGTGCCTGTGTTTCTGTGTGCATGTGCCTGTGTTTTTGTGTGTATGCCTGTGTTTCTGTGTGCATGTGCCTGTGTTTCTGTGTGCATGTGCCTGTGTTTTTGAGTGTGTGTGTCTTTGTTTCTGTGTGCATGTGCCTGTGTTTCTGTTTGCATGTCCCTGTGTTTTTGTGTGCATGTGTAAGTGTTTCTGTGTGCATGTGCCTGTGTTTTTGTGTGCATGTGCATGTGTTTCTGTGTGCATGTGCCAGTGTTTTTGAGTGTGTGTGTCTTTGTTTCTGTGTGCATGTGCCTGTGTTTCTGTGTGCATGTCCCTGTGTTTTTGTGTGCATGTGCCTGTGTTTCTGTGTGCATGTGCCAGTGTTTTTGAGTGTGTGTGTCTGTGTTTCTGTGTGCATGTGCCTGTGTTTTTGTGTGTATGCCTGTGTTTCTGTGTGCATATCCCTGTGTTTTTGAGTGTGTGTGCCTGTGTTTTTGTGCGCATGTGCCTGTGTTTCTGTGTGTGCTTCTATGTGTATATGCCTGTGTTTCTGTGTGCATGTGCCTGTGCATTTGTGTGTGTGCCTGTGTTTCTGTGTGCATGTGCCTGTGTTTCAGTGTGCATGTGCCTGTGTTTCTGTGTGCATGTGCCTGTGTTTTTGAGTGTGTGTGTGTCTTTGTTTCTGTGTGCATGTGCCTGTGTTTCTGTTTGCATGTGCCTGTGTTTCAGTGTGCATGTGTAAGTGTTTCTGTGTGCATGTGCCTGTGTTTTTGTGTGCATGTGCATGTGTTTCTGTGTGCATGTGCCAGTGTTTTTGAGTGTGTGTGTCTTTGTTTCTGTGTGCATGTGCCTGTGTTTCTGTGTGCATGTCCCTGTGTTTTTGTGTGCATGTGCCTGTGTTTCTGTGTGCATGTGCCAGTGTTTTTGAGTGTGTGTGTCTGTGTTTCTGTGTGCATGTGCCTGTGTTTCTGTGTGTGTGCCTGTGTGTCTGTGTGCATATCCCTGTGTTTTTGTGTGCATGTGCCTGTATTTCTGTGTGTTGGCCTGTGTTTCAGTGTGCATGTGCCTGTGTTTCAGTGTGCATGTGCCTGTGTTTCTGTGTGCATGTGCCTGTGCACTTGTATATGCGCCTTTGTTTCTGTGTGCATGTGCCTGTGTTTCTGTGGGCATGTGCCTGTGTTTTTGTGTGCATGTGCCTGGGTTTCTGTGTGTATGCCTGTGTTTCTGTGTGCATGTGCCTGTATTTCTATGTGTTGGCCTGTGTTTCAGTGTGCATGTGCCTGTCTTTCAGTGTGCATGTGCCTGTGTTTCTGTGTGCATGTGCCTGTGTTTTTGTGTGTATGCCTGTGTTTCTGTGTGCATGTGCCTGTGTTTCTGTGTGCATGTGCCTGTGTTTTTGAGTGTGTGTGTCTTTGTTTCTGTGTGCATGTGCCTGTGTTTCTGTTTGCATGTCCCTGTGTTTTTGTGTGCATGTGTAAGTGTTTCTGTGTGCATGTGCCTGTGTTTTTGTGTGCATGTGCATGTGTTTCTGTGTGCATGTGCCAGTGTTTTTGAGTGTGTGTGTCTTTGTTTCTGTGTGCATGTGCCTGTGTTTCTGTGTGCATGTCCCTGTGTTTTTGTGTGCATATGCCTGTGTTTCTGTGTGCATGTGCCAGTGTTTTTGAGTGTGTGTGTCTGTGTTTCTGTGTGCATGTGCCTGTGTTTCTGTGTGTGTGCCTGTGTTTCTGTGTGCATATCCCTGTGTTTTTGAGTACATGTGCCTGAATTTCTGTGTGTTGGCCTGTGTTTCAGTCTGCATGTGCCTGTGTTTCAGTGTGCATGTGCCTGTGTTTCTGTGTGCATGTGCCTGTGTTTCTGTGTGCATGTGCCTGTGTTTCTGTGTGCATGTGCCTGTGTTTCTGTGTGCATGTGCCTGTGTTTTTGTGTGCATGTGCCTGTGTTTCTGTGTGTGCTTCTATGTGTATATGCCTGTGTTTCTATGTGCATGTGCCTGTGCATTTGTGTGTGTGCCTGTGTTTCTGTGTGCATGTGCCTGTGTTTCTGTGTGCATGTGCCTGTGTTTCTGTGTGCATGTGCCTGTGTTTTTGAATGTGTGTGTCTTTGTTTCTGTGTGCATGTGCCTGTGTTTCTGTTTGCATGTGCCTATGTTTCAGTGTGCATGTGCCTGTGTTTCAGTGTGCATGTGCCTGTGTTTCAGTGTGCATGTGCCTGTGTTTCTGTGTGCATGTGCCTGTGCACTTGTATATGCGCCTTTGTTTCTGTGTGCATGTGCCTGTGTTTCTGTGGGCATGTGCCTGTGTTTTTGTGTGCATGTGCCTGGGTTTCTGTGTGTATGCCTGTGTTTCTGTGTGCATGTGCCTGTATTTCTATGTGTTGGCCTGTGTTTCAGTGTGCATGTGCCTGTGTTTCAGTGTGCATGTGCCTGTGTTTCTGTGTGCATGTGCCTGTGTTTTTGTGTGTATGCCTGTGTTTCTGTGTGCATGTGCCTGTGTTTCTGTGTGCATGTGCCTGTGTTTTTGAGTGTGTGTGTCTTTGTTTCTGTGTGCATGTGCCTGTGTTTCTGTTTGCATGTCCCTGTGTTTTTGTGTGCATGTGTAAGTGTTTCTGTGTGCATGTGCCTGTGTTTTTGTGTGCATGTGCATGTGTTTCTGTGTGCATGTGCCAGTGTTTTTGAGTGTGTGTGTCTTTGTTTCTGTGTGCATGTGCCTGTGTTTCTGTGTGCATGTCCCTGTGTTTTTGTGTGCATGTGCCTGTGTTTCTGTGTGCATGTGCCAGTGTTTTTGAGTGTGTGTGTCTGTGTTTCTGTGTGCATGTGCCTGTGTTTCTGTGTGTGTGCCTGTGTTTCTGTGTGCATATCCCTGTGTTTTTGAGTACATGTGCCTGAATTTCTGTGTGTTGGCCTGTGTTTCAGTCTGCATGTGCCTGTGTTTCAGTGTGCATGTGCCTGTGTTTCTGTGTGCATGTGCCTGTGTTTTTGTGTGTATGCCTGTGTTTCTGTGTGCATGTGCCTGTGTTTCTGTGTGCATGTGCCTGTGTTTTTGTGCGCATGTGCCTGTGTTTCTGTGTGTGCTTCTATGTGTATATGCCTGTGTTTCTGTGTGCATGTGCCTGTGCATTTGTGTGTGTGCCTGTGTTTCTGTGTGCATGTGCCTGTGTTTCTGTGTGCATGTGCCTGTGTTTCTGTGTGCATGTGCCTGTGTTTTTGAATGTGTGTGTCTTTGTTTCTGTGTGCATGTGCCTGTGTTTCTGTTTGCATGTGCCTGTGTTTCAGTGTGCATGTGTAAGTGTTTCTGTGTGCATGTGCCTGTGTTTTTGTGTGCATGTGCATGTGTTTCTGTGTGCATGTGCCAGTGTTTTTGAGTGTGTGTGTCTGTGTTTCTGTGTGCATGTGCCTGTGTTTCTGTGTGTGTGCCTGTGTTTCTGTGTGCATATCCCTGTGTTTTTGTGTACATGTGCCTGAATTTCTGTGTGTTGGCCTGTGTTTCTGTGTGCATGTGCCTGTGTTTCTATGTGCATGTGCCTGTGTTTCTGTGTGCATGTGCCTGTGTTTTTGAGTGTGTGTGTCTTTGTTTCTGTGTGCATGTGCCTGTGTTTCTGTGTGCATGTCCCTGTGTTTTTGTGTGCATGTGCCTGTGTTTCAGTGTGCATGTGTAAGTGTTTCTGTGTGCATGTGCCTGTGTTTTTGTGCGCATGTGCCTGTGTTTCTGTGTGCATGTGCCTGTGTTTCTGTGTGCATGTCACTGTGTTTTTATGTGCATGTGCCTGTGTTTCAGTGTGCATGTGTAAGTGTTTCTGTGTGCATGTGCCTGTGTTTTTGTGCGCATGTGCCTGTGTTTTTGTGTGCATGTGCCTGTATTTCTGTGTGTTGGCCTGTGTTTCAGTGTGCATGTGCCTGTGTTTCAGTGTGCATGTGCCTGTGTTTCTGTGTGCATGTGCCTGTGTTTTTGTGTGTATGCCTGTGATTCTGTGTGCATGTGCCTGTGTTTCTGTGTGCATGTGCCTGTGTTTCAGTGTGCATGTGCCTGTGTTTCAGTGTGCATGTGCCTGTGTTTCTGTGTGCATGTGCCTGTGCACTTGTATATGCGCCTTTGTTTCTGTGTGCATGTGCCTGTGTTTCTGTGGGCATGTGCCTGTGTTTCTGTGTGCATGTGCCTGTGTTTCTGTGTGCATGTCACTGTGTTTTTATGTGCATGTGCCTGTGTTTCAGTGTGCATGTGTAAGTGTTTCTGTGTGCATGTGCCTGTGTTTTTGTGCGCATGTGCCTGTGTTTTTGTGTGCATGTGCCTGTATTTCTGTGTGTTGGCCTGTGTTTCAGTGTGCATGTGCCTGTGTTTCAGTGTGCATGTGCCTGTGTTTCTGTGTGCATGTGCCTGTGTTTTTGTGTGTATGCCTGTGATTCTGTGTGCATGTGCCTGTGTTTCTGTGTGCATGTGCCTGTGTTTCAGTGTGCATGTGCCTGTGTTTCAGTGTGCATGTGCCTGTGTTTCTGTGTGCATGTGCCTGTGCACTTGTATATGCGCCTTTGTTTCTGTGTGCATGTGCCTGTGTTTTTGTGTGCATGTGCCTGGGTTTCTGTGTGTGTGCCTGTGTTTCTGTGTGCATATCCCTGTGTTTTTGTGTGCATGTGCCTGTATTTCTGTGTGTTGGCCTGTGTTTCAGTGTGCATGTGCCTGTGTTTCAGTGTGCATGTGCCTGTGTTTCTGTGTGCATGTGCCTGTGCACTTGTATATGCGCCTTTGTTTCTGTGTGCATGTGCCTGTGCTTCTGTGGGCATGTGCCTGTGTTTTTGTGTGCATGTGCCTGGGTTTCTGTGTGTATGCCTGTGTTTCTGTGTGCATGTGCCTGTATTTCTATGTGTTGGCCTGTGTTTCAGTGTGCATGTGCCTGTGTTTCAGTGTGCATGTGCCTGTGTTTCTGTGTGCATGTGCCTGTGTTTTTGTGTGTATGCCTGTGTTTCTGTGTGCATGTGCCTGTGTTTCTGTGTGCATGTGCCTGTGTTTTTGAGTGTGTGTGTCTTTGTTTCTGTGTGCATGTGCCTGTGTTTCTGTTTGCATGTCCCTGTGTTTTTGTGTGCATGTGTAAGTGTTTCTGTGTGCATGTGCCTGTGTTTTTGTGTGCATGTGCATGTGTTTCTGTGTGCATGTGCCTGTGTTTCTGTGTGCATGTCCCTGTGTTTTTGTGTGCATGTGCCTGTGTTTCTGTGTGCATGTGCCAGTGTTTTTGAGTGTGTGTGTCTGTGTTTCTGTGTGCATGTGCCTGTGTTTCTGTGTGTGTGCCTGTGTTTCTGTGTGCATATCCCTGTGTTTTTGAGTACATGTGCCTGAATTTCTGTGTGTTGGCCTGTGTTTCAGTCTGCATGTGCCTGTGTTTCAGTGTGCATGTGCCTGTGTTTCTGTGTGCATGTGCCTGTGTTTTTGTGTGTATGCCTGTGTTTCTGTGTGCATGTGCCTGTGTTTCTGTGTGCATGTGCCTGTGTTTTTGTGCGCATGTGCCTGTGTTTCTGTGTGTGCTTCTATGTGTATATGCCTGTGTTTCTGTGTGCATGTGCCTGTGCATTTGTGTGTGTGCCTGTGTTTCTGTGTGCATGTGCCTGTGTTTCTGTATGCATGTGCCTGTGATTGTGTGTGCATGTGCCTGTGTTTCCGTGTGCCTGTGTTTCTGTGTGCATGTGCCTGTGTTTCTGTGTGCATGTGCCTGTGCATTTGCGTGTGTGCCTGTGTTTCTGTGTGCACATGCCTGTGTTTCTCTGTGCACATGCCTGTATTTCTGTGTGCACATGCCTGTGTTTCTGTGTGCATGTGCCTGTGTTTCTGTGTGCATGTGCCTGTGATTGTGTGTGCATGTGCCTGTGTTTCTGTGTGTGCTTGTGTTTCTGTGTGCATGTGCCTGTGTTTTTGTGCATGTGCCAGTGTTTGTGTGTGTCTGTGTTTCTGTGTGTATGTGCCAGTGTTTCTGTGTGTATGTGCTTGTGTTTTTGTGTGCATGTGCCTGTGTTTCAGTGTGCATGTGTAAGTGTTTCTGTGTGCATGTGCCTGTGTTTTTGTGTGCATGTGCCTGTGTTTCTGTGTGCATGTGCCTGTGTTTTTGAGTGTGTGTGTCTGTGCTTCTGTGTGCATGTGCCTGTGTTCCTGTGTGCATGTCCCTGTGTTTTTGTGTGCATGTGCCTGTGTTTCTGTGTGCATATGCCAGTGTTTTTGAGTGTGTGTGTCTGTGTTTCTGTGTGCATGTGCCTGTGTTTCTGTGTGTGTGTGCCTGTGTCTGTGCGCATGTGCCTGTGTTTCTGTGTGTCTGTGCTTGTGTTTCTGTGTGAATGTGCCTGTGTTTCTGTGTGCATGTGCCTGTGTTTTTGTGTGTGTGTGCCAGTGTTTCTGTGTGCATGTGCCTGTGTTTTTCTGTGTGCATGTGCCTGTGTTTCTGTGTGCATGTGCCTGTGCACTTGTGTATGCGCCTGTGTTTCTGTGTGCATGTGCCTGGGTTTCTGTGTGTGTGCCTGTGTTTCTGTGTGCTTGTCCCTGCGTTTTTGTGTGCATGTGCCTGTGTTTTTGTGTTTGTTGGCCTGTGTTTCAGTGTGCATGTGCCAGTGTTTCTGTGTGCATGTGCCTGTGTTTTTGTGTGTGTGCCTGTATTTCTGTGAGCATGTGCCTGTGTTTCTGTGTGCATGTCCCTGTGTTTTTGTGTGCATGTGCCTGTGTTTCTGTGTGCATGTGCCAATGTTTTTGAGTGTGTGTGTTTGTGTTTATGTGTGCATGTGCCTGTGTTTCTGTGTGTGTGTGCCTGTGTCTGTGTGCATGTGCCTGTGTTTCTGTGTGTCTGTGCTTGTGTTTCTGTGTGAATGTGCCTGTGTTTCTGTGTGCACATGCCTGTGTTTCTGTGAGCATTTGCCTGTGTTTCTGTGTGCATGTGCCTGTGCATTTGCGTGTGTGCCTGTGTTTCTGTGTGCACATGCCTGTGTTTCTGTGTGCACGTGCCTGTGTTTCTGTGTGCATGTGCCTGTGTTTCTGTATGCATGTGCCTGTGATTGTGTGTGCATGTGCCTGTGTTTCCGTGTGCCTGTGTTTCTGTGTGCATGTGCCTGTGTTTTTGTGCATGTGCCAGTGTTTGTGTGTGTGTGTGTGTCTGTGTGCATGTGCCAGTGTTTGTGTGTGTATGTGCCTGTGTTTCTGTGTGCATGTGCCTGTGTTTCAGTGTGCATGTGCCTGTGTTTCTGTGTGCAGGTGCCAGTGTTTTTGAGTGTGTGTGTCTGTGTTTCTGTGTGCATGTGCCTGTGTTTCTGTGTGCATGTCCCTGTGTTTTTGTGTGCATGTGCCTGTGTTTTTGTGTGCATGTGCCTGTGTTTTTGTGCGCATGTGCCTGTGTTTCTGTGTGTGCTTCTATGTGCATATGCCTGTGTTTCTGTGTGCATGTGCCTGTGCATTTGTGTGTGTGCCTGTGTTTCTGTGTACATGTGCCTGTGTTTCTGTGTGCATGTGCCTGTGTTTCTGTGTGTCTGTGCCTGTGTCTGTGTGCATGTGCCTGTGTTTCTGTGTGTCTGTGCTTGTGTTTCTGTGTGCATGTGCCAGTGTTTCTGTGTGCATGTGCCTGTGTTTTTGTGTGTGTGCCTGTGTTTCTGTGTGCACATGCCTGTGTTTCTGTGTGCACGTGCCTGTGTTTCTGTGTGCATGTGCCTGTGTTTCTGTGTGCATGTGCCTGTGATTGTGTGTGCATGTGCCTGTGTTTCCGTGTGCCTGTGTTTTTGTGTGCATGTGCCTGTGTTTTTGTGCATGTGCCAGTGTTTGTGTGTGTCTGTGTTTCTGTGTGTATGTGCCAGTGTTTCTGTGTGTATGTGCCTGTGTTTCTGTGTGCATGTGCCTGTGTTTCTGTGTGCATGTGATTGTGTGTGCATGTGCCTGTGTTTCCATGTGTGCTTGTGTTTCTGTGTGCATGTGCCTGTGTTTCTGTGTGCACATGCCTGTGCATTTGTGTGTGTGTCTGTGTTTCTGTGTGCATGTGCCTGTGTTTCTGTGTGCATGTGCCTGTGCATTTGTGTGTGTGCCTGTGTTTCTGTGTGTGTGCTTGTGTTTCTGTGTGCATGTGCCTGTGTTTCTGTGCACATGTGCCTGTGTTTCTGTGTGCATGTGCCTGTTTTTGTGTGCATGTGCCTGTGTTTCTGTGTGTGTGTTTCTGTGAGCATGTGCCTGTGTTTCTGTGTGCATGTGCCTGTGCATTTGCGTGTGTGCCTGTGTTCCTGTGTGCACATGCCTGTGTTTCTGTGTGCACATGCCTGTGTTTCTGTGTGCACATGCCTGTGTTTCTGTGTGCATGTGCCTGTGTTTCTGTGTGCATGTGCCTGTGATTGTGTGTGCATGTGCCTGTGTTTCCGTGTGTGCTTGTGTTTCTGTGTGCATGTGCCTGTGTTTTTGTGCATGTGCCAGTGTTTGTATGTGTCTGTGTTTCTGTGTGTATGTGCCAGTGTTTCTGTGTGTATGTGCTTGAGTTTTTGTGTGCATGTGCCTGTGTTTCAGTGTGCATGTGTAAGTGTTTCTGTGTGCATGTGCCTGTGTTTTTGAGTGTGTGTGTCTGTGCTTCTGTGTGCATGTGCCTGTGTTTCTGTGTGCATGTCCCTGTGTTTTTGTGTGCATGTGCCTGTGTTTCTGTGTGCATGTGCCAGTGTTTTTGAGTGTGTGTGTCTGTGTTTCTGTGTGCATGTGCCTGTGTTTCTGTGTGTGTGTGCCTGTGTCTGTGTGCATGTGCCTGTGTGTCTGTGCTTGTGTTTCTGTGTGAATGTGCCTGTGTTTCTGTGTGCATGTGCCTGTGTTTTTGTGTGTGTGTGCCAGTGTTTCTGTGTGCATGTGCCTGTGTTTTTCTGTGTGCATGTGCCTGTGTTTCTGTGTGCATGTGCCTGTGCACTTGTGTATGCGCCTGTGTTTCTGTGTGCATGTGCCTGTGTTTTTGTGGGCATGTGCCTGGGTTTCTGTGTGTGTGCCTGTGTTTCTGTGTGCTTGTCCCTGCGTTTTTGTGTGCATGTGCCTGTATTTCTGTGTGTTGGCCTGTGTTTCAGTGTGCATGTGCCAGTGTTTCTGTGTGCATGTGCCTGTGTTTTTGTGTGTGTGCCTGTGTTTTTGTGTGCATGTGCCTGTGTTTCTGTGTGCATGTGCCAATGTTTTTGAGTGTGTGTGTTTGTGTTTCTGTGTGCATGTGCCTGTGTTTCTGTGTGTGTGTGCCTGTGTCTGTGTGCATGTGCCTGTGTTTCTGTGTGTCTGTGCTTGTGTTTCTGTGTGAATGTGCCTGTGTTTCTGTGTGCACATGCTTGTGTTTCTGTGAGCATTTGCCTGTGTTTCTGTGTGCATGTGCCTGTGCATTTGCGTGTGTGCCTGTGTTTCTGTGTGCACATGCCTGTGTTTCTGTGTGCACGTGCCTGTGTTTCTGTGTGCATGTGCCTGTGTTTCTGTGTGCATGTGCCTGTGATTGTGTGTGCATGTGCCTGTGTTTCCGTGTGCCTGTGTTTTTGTGCATGTGCCAGTGTTTGTGTGTGTGTGTGTGTGTCTGTGTGCATGTGCCAGTGTTTCTGTGTGTATGTGCTTGTGTTTCTGTGTGCATGTGCCTGTGTTTCAGTGTGCATGTGCCTGTGTTTCTGTGTGCAGGTGCCAGTGTTTTTGAGTGTGTGTGTCTGTGTTTCTGTGTGCATGTGCCTGTGTTTCTGTGTGCATGTCCCTGTGTTTTTGTGTGCATGTGCCTGTGTTTCTGTGTGCATGTGCCAGTGTTTTTGTGTGCATGTGCCTGTGTTTCTGTGTGTGCTTCTATGTGCATATGCCTGTGTTTCTGTGTGCATGTGCCTGTGCATTTGTGTGTGTGCCTGTGTTTCTGTGTACATGTGCCTGTGTTTCTGTGTGCATGTGCCTGTGTTTCTGTGTGTGTGTGCCTGTGTCTGTGTGCATGTGCCTGTGTTTCTGTGTGTCTGTGCTTGTGTTTCTGTGTGCATGTGCCAGTGTTTCTGTGTGCATGTGCCTGTGTTTTTGTGTGTGTGTGCCAGTGTTTCTGTGTGCATGTGCCTGTGTTTTTCTGTGTACATGTGCCTGTGTTTCTGTGTGCATGTGCCTGTGCAATTGTGTATGCACCTGTGTTTCTGTGTGCATGTGCCTCTGTTTCTGTGTGCATGTGCCTGGGTTTCTGTGTGTGTGCCTGTGTTTCTGTGTGCTTGTCCCTGCCTTTTTAAGTGCATGTGCCTGTATTTCTGTGTGTTGGCCTGTGTTTCAGTGTGCATGTGCCTGTGTTTCTGTGTGCATGTGCCTGTGTTTTTGTGTGTGTGCCTGTGTTTCTGTGAGCATGTGCCTGTGTTTCTCTGTGCATGTCCCTGTGTTTTTGCGTGCATGTGCCTGTGTTTCTGTGTGCATGTGCCAGTGTTTTTGAGTGTGTGTGTCTGTGTTTCTGTGTGCATGTGCCTGTGTTTCTGTGTGTGTGTGCCTGTGTCTGTGTGCATGTGCCTGTGTTTCTGTGTGTCTGTGCTTGTGTTTCTGTGTGAATGTGCCTGTGTTTCTGTGAGCATTTGCCTGTGTTTCTGTGTGCATGTGCCTGTGCATTTGCGTGTGTGCCTGTGTTTCTGTGTGCACATGTCTGTGTTTCTGTGTGCACGTGCCTGTGTTTCTGTGTGCATGTGCCTGTGTTTCTGTGTGCATGTGCCTGTGATTGTGTGTGCATGTGCCTGTGTTTCTGTGTGCCTGTGTTTCTGTGTGCATGTGCCTGTGTTTGTGTGTGTGTGTGTGTGTGTGTGTCTGTGTGCATGTGCCAGTGTTTCTGTGTGTATGTGCTTGTGTTTCTGTGTGCATGTGCCTGTGTTTTTGTGTGCATGTGCCTGTGTTTCTGTGTGCATGTGCCAGTGTTTTTGTGTGCATGTGCCTGTCTTTTTGTGTGCATGTGTCTGTGTTTCTGTGTGCATGTGCCTGTGTTTCTGTGTGCATGTCCCTGTGTTTTTGTGTGCATGTGCCTGTGTTTCTGTGTGCATGTACCAGTGTTTTTGTGTGCATGTGCCTGTGTTTTTGTACGCATGTGCCTGTGTTTCTGTGTGCATGTACCAGTGTTTTTGTGTGCATGTGCCTGTGTTTTTGTACGCATGTGCCTGTGTTTCTGTGTGTGCTTCTATGTGCATATGCCTGTGTTTCTGTGTACATGTGCCAGTGTTTTTGTTTGCATGTGTCTGTGTTTGTGTGTGCATGTGCCTGCGTTTCTGTCCATGTGCCTGTGCATTTGTGTGTGTGCCTGTGTGCATGTGCCTGTGTTTTTGTGTATGTGTGCCTGTGTTTCTATGTGTCTGTGCCTGTGTTTCTGTGCGTGTGTACCTGTGTTTCTGTGTGCATGTGCCTGTGTGTCTGTGTGCGTGTGCCAGTGTTTTTGTCAGTGTGTGCCAATGTTTTTGTGTGCTAAATTGTCCCATAGTGCCCAGAGATGTGCAGGTTAGGGTGGATTGGCCGTGCTAAATTGTCCCATAGTCCCAGGGATGTGCAGGTTAGGGTGGATTGGCCGTGCTAAATTGTCCCATAGTGCCCAGGGATGTGCAGGTTAGGGTGGATTGGCCGTGCTAAATTGTCCCATAGTGCCCAGGGATGTGCTGGTTAGGGTGTATTGGCCGTGCTAAATTGTCCCATAGTGCCCAGGGATGTGCTGGTTAGGGTGTATTGGCCGTGCTAAATTGTCCCCATAGTGTTCATTGATGTGCAGGTTAGGGTGGATTGGCCGTGCTAAATTGTCCCATAGTGCCCAGAGATGTGCAGGTTAGGGTGGATTGGCCGTGCTAAATTGTTCCATAGTGCCCAGGGATGTGCTGGTTAGGGTGTATTGGCCGTGCTAAATTGTCCCATAGTGTTCATTGATGTGCAGGTTAGGGTGGATTGGCCGTGCTAAATTGTCCCATAGTGCCCAGGGATGTGCAGGTTAGGGTGGATTGGCCGTGCTAAATTGTCCCATAGTGTCCAGGGATGTGCAGGTTAGGGTGGATTGTCTGTGTTAAACTGTCCCATAGTGTCCAGGGATGTGCAGGTTAGGGTGGATTGGCCGTGCTAAATTGTCCCATCGTGCCCAGGGATGTGCAGGTTAGGGTGGATTGGCCGTGCTAAATTGTCCCATAGTGCCCAGGGATGTGCAGGTTAGGGTGGATTGGCCGTGCTAAATTGTCCCATAGTGCCCAGGGATGTGCAGGTTAGGGTGGATTGGCCGTGCTAAATTGTCCCATAGTGCTCAGGGATGTGCAGGTTAGGGTGGATTGGCCGTGCTAAATTGTCCCATAGTGCCCAGGGATGTGCAGGTTAGGGTGGATTGGCCGTGCTAAATTGTCCCATAGTGCCCAGGGATGTGCAGGTTAGGGTGGATTGGCCGTGCTAAATTGTCCCATAGTGCCCAGGGATGTGCAGGTTAGGGTGGATTGGCCGTGCTAAATTGTTCCATCGTGCCCAGGGATGTGCAGGTTAGGGTGGATTGGCCGTGCTAAATTGTCCCATAGTGCCCAGGGATGTGCAGGTTAGGGTGGATTGGCCGTGCTAAATTGTCCCATAGTGCTCAGGGATGTGCAGGTTAGGGCGGATTGGCCGTGTTAAACTGTCCCATAGTGTCCAAGGATGTGCAGGTTAGGGTGGATTGGCCGTGCTAAATTGTCCCATAGTGCTCAGGGATGTGCAGGTTAGGGTGGATTGGCCGTGCTAAATTGTCCCATAGTGCCCAGGGATGTGCAGGTTAGGGTGGATTGGCTGTGCTAAATTGTCCCATAGTGCCCAGGGATGTGCAGGTTAGGGTGGATTGGCCGTGCTAAATTGTTCCATAGTGCTCAGGGATGTGCAGGTTAGGGTGGATTGGCCGTGCTAAATTGTCCCATAGTGCCCAGGGATGTGCAGGTTAGGGTTGATTGGCCATGCTAAATTGTCCCATAGTGCTCAGGGATGTGCAGGTTAGGGTGGATTGGCCATGCTAAATTGTCCCATAGTGCCCAGGGATGTGCAGGTTAGGGTGGATTGGCCGTGCTAAATTGTCCCACAGTGCCCAGGGATGTGCAGGTTAGGGTGGATTGGCCGTGCTAAATTGTCCCATAGTGCCCAGGGATGTGCAGGTTAGTGTGGATTGGCCGTGCTAAATTGTCCCATAGTGTCCAGGGATGTGCAGGTTAGGGTGGATTGGCCGTGCTAAATTGTCCCATAGTGTCCAGGGATGTGCAGGTTAGGGTGGATTGGCCGTGCTAAATTGTCCCATAGTGTCCAGGGATGTGCAGGTTAGGGTGGATTGGCCGTGCTAAATTGTCCCATAGTGTCCAGGGATGTGCAGGTTAGGGTGGATTGGCCATGCTAAATTGTTCCATAGTGCCCAGAGATGTGCAGGTTAGGGTGGATTGGCCGTGCTAAATTGTTCCATAGTGCCCAGGGATGTGCTGGTTAGGGTGGATTGGCCGTGCTAAATTGTGCCATAGTGCCCAGGGATGTGCAGGTTAGGGTGGATTGGCCGTGCTAAATTGTCCCATAGTGTCCAGGGATGTGCAGGTTAGGGTGGATTGGCCGTGCTAAATTGTCCCATAGTGCCGAAGGATGTGCAGGTTAGGGTGGATTGTCTGTGTTAAACTGTCCCATAGTGTCCAGGGATGTGCAGGTTAGGGTGGATTGGCCATGCTAAATTGTCCCATCGTGCCCAGGGATGTGCAGGTTAGGGTGGATTGGCCGTGCTAAATTGTCCCATAGTGCCCAGGGATGTGCAGGTTAGGGTGGATTGGCCGTGCTAAATTGTCCCATAGTGCCCAGGGATGTGCAGGTTAGGGTGGATTGGCCGTGCTAAATTGTCCCATAGTGCTCAGGGATGTGCAGGTTAGGGTGGATTGGCCGTGCTAAATTGTCCCATAGTGCCCAGGGATGTGCAGGTTAGGGTGGATTGGCCGTGCTAAATTGTCCCATAGTGCCCAGGGATGTGCAGGTTAGGGTGGATTGGCCGTGCTAAATTGTCCCATAGTGCCCAGGGAAGTGCAGGTTAGGGTGGATTGGCCGTGCTAAATTGTTCCATCGTGCCCAGGGATGTGCTGGTTAGGGTGGATTGGCCGTGCTAAATTGTCCCATAGTGCCCAGGGATGTGCAGGTTAGGGTTGATTGGCCGTGCTAAATTGTCCCATAGTGCCCAGGGATGTGCTGGTTAGGGTGGATTGGCCGTGCTAAATTGTCCCATAGTGCCCAGAGATGTGCAGGTTAGGGTGGATTGGTCATGCTAAATTGTCCCATAGTGCCCAGAGATGTGCAGGTTAGGGTGGATTGTCCGTGCTAAATTGTCCCATAGTGCCCAGGGATGTGCAGGTTAGGGTGGATTGGCCGTGCTAAATTGTCCCATAGTGCCCAGGGATGTGCAGGTTAGGGTGGATTGGCCGTGCTAAATTGTCCCATAGTGCTCAGGGATGTGCAGGTTAGGGCGGATTGGCCGTGTTAAACTGTCCCATAGTGTCCAAGGATGTGCAGGTTAGGGTGGATTGGCCGTGCTAAATTGTCCCATAGTGCTCAGGGATGTGCAGGTTAGGGTGGATTGGCCGTGCTAAATTGTCCCATAGTGCCCAGGGATGTGCAGGTTAGGGTGGATTGGCCGTGCTAAATTGTCCCATAGTGCCAAGGGATGTGCAGGTTAGGGTGGATTGGCCGTGCTAAATTGTCCCATAGTGCTCAGGGATGTGCAGGTTAGGGTGGATTGGCCGTGCTAAATTGTCCCATAGTGCCCAGGGATGTGCAGGTTAGGGTTGATTGGCCATGCTAAATTGTCCCATAGTGCTCAGGGATGTGCAGGTTAGGGTGGATTGGCCATGCTAAATTGTCCCATAGTGCCCAGGGATGTGCAGGTTAGGGTGGATTGGCCGTGCTAAATTGTCCCACAGTGCCCAGGGATGTGCAGGTTCGGGTGGATTGGCCGTGCTAAATTGTCCCATAGTGCCCAGGGATGTGCAGGTTAGTGTGGATTGGCCGTGCTAAATTGTTCCACAGTGCTCAGGGATGTGCAGGTTAGGGTGGTTTGGCCGTGCTAAATTGTTCCATAGTGCCCAGCGATGTGCAGGTTAGGGTGGATTGGCCGTGCTAAATTGTCCCATAGTGCCCAGGGATGTGCAGGTTAGGGTGGATTCGCCGTGCTAAATTGTCCCATAGTGTCCAGGGATGTGCAGGTTAGGGTGGATTGGCCGTGCTAAATTGTCCCATAGTGTCCAGGGATGTGCAGGTTAGGGTGGATTGGCCGTGCTAAATTGTCCCATAGTGTCGAGGGATGTGCAGGTTAGGGTGGATTGGCCGTGCTAAATTGTCCCATAGTGCCCAGGGATGTGCAGGTTAGGGTGGATTGACTGTGCTAAATTGTCCCATAGTGCCCAGGGATGTGCAGGTTAGGGTGGATTGGCCGTGCTAAATTGTCCCATAGTGCCCAGGGATGTGCAGGTTAGGGTGGATTGGCCGTGCTAAATTGTCCCATAGTGTCCAGGGATGTGCAGGTTAGGGTGGATTGGCCGTGCCTAATTGTCCCAGAGTGTCCAGGGATGTGCAGGTTAGGGTGGATTGGCCGTGCTAAATTGTCCCAGAGTGTCCAGGGATGTGCAGGTTAGGGTGGATTGGCCGTGCTAAATTGTCCCAGAGTGTCCAGGGATGTGCAGGTTAGGGTGGATTGGCCATGCTAAATCAGTATCCTGTTCCTGCCTTATCCCCATAACCCTTCATTCCACTATCCTTAAGAGCTCTATCCAACTCTTTCTTGAAAGTATAAAAAGACTTGGTCTCCTCTGCCCTCTGGGGCAGAACATTCCATGCACCCACCACTCTCTGGGTGAAGAAGTTTCTCCATGACTCTGTTCTCAGTGGCCTCCCCCTTATTTTTAAACTGTGTCCTCTGGTTCGGGACTCACCCATCAGCGGAAACATGTTTCCTGCCTCCAGAGTGTCCAATCCTTTAATAATCTTATACGTCTCAATCAGATCCCCTCTCAGTCTTCTAAACTCAAGGGTATACAAGCTGAAAATGTGTTGCTGGAAAAGCGCAGCAGGTCAGGCAGCATCCAAGGAGCAGGAGAATCGACGTTTCGGGCATGAGCCCTTCTTCAGGAATGAGGAAAGTGTGTCCAGCAGGCTAAGATAAAAGGTAGGGAGGAGGGACTTGGGGGAGGGGCGTTAGAAATGCGATAGGTGGAAGGAGGTTAAGGTGAGGGTGATAGACCGGAGAGGGGGTGGGGGCGGAGAGGTCAGGAAGAAGATTGCAGGTTAGGAAGGTGGTGCTGAGTTCGAGGGATTTGACTGAGACAAGGTGGGGGGAGGGGAAATGAGGAAACTGGAGAAATCGGAGTTCATCCCTTGTGGTTGGAGGGTTCCTAAGCGGAAGATGAGGCGCTCTTCCTCCAGCCGTCGTGTTGCTATGGTCTGGCGATGGAGGAGTCCAAGGACCTGCATGTCCTTGCTGGAGTGGGAGGGGAGTTGAAGTGTTGAGCCACGGGGTGGTTGGGTTGGTTGGTCTGGGTGTCCCAGAGGTGTTCTCTGAAACGTTCTGCAAGTAGGCAGCCTGTCTCCCCAATTCCTTTCAAGCATACTCAAGCCCAGTCACTCCAATCTTTCAGAATAAGATAGTCCCGCCATTCCAGGAATTGACCTCGTGAACCTACGCTGCACTCCCTCAATAGCCAGAATGTCTTTCCTCAAATTTGGAGACCAGAACTGCACACAGTACTCCAGGTGTGGTCTCACCAGGGCCCTGTACAGCTGCAGAAGCACCTCTTTGCTTCTATACTCAATTCCTCTTGTCATGAAGGCCAGCATGCTATTAGCCTTCTTCACTACCTGCTGTACCTGCATGCTTGCCTTCATTGACTGGTGTACAAGAACACCCAGATCTCTCTGTCCTGCCCCTTTACCTAAATTGACTCCATTTAGGTAGTAATCTGCCTTCCTGTTCTTGCCACCAAAGTGGATAACCATACATTTATCCACATTAAACTGCATCTGCCATGCATCCGTCCACTCACCTAACCTGTAATCTCCTAACATCCTCCTCACATTTCACCCTGCCACCCAGCTTTGTATCATCAGCAAATTTGCTAATATTACTTTTAATACCATCATCTATATCATTAATGTATATTGTAAAAAGCTGCGGTCCCAGCACTGATCCCTGTGGTATCCCACTGGTCACCGCCTGCCATTCCGAAATGGAGCCGTTTATCACTACTCTTTGTTTCCTGTCAGCCAACCAACTTTCAATCCAAGTCAGTATTTTGCCCCCAATACCATGCCCCCTAATTTTGCTCACTAACCTCCTATGTGGGACTTTATCAAAGGCTTTCTGAAAGTCCAGGTACACTACATCTACTGGATCTCCCTCGTCCATCGTCAGAGTTACATCCTCAAAAAATTCCAGAAGATTAGTCAAGCATGATTTCCCCTTCATAAATCCATGCTGACTCTGACCTATCCTGTTACTACTTTCCAGATGTGTTATAATTTCATCCTTTATAATTGACTCCAGCATCTTTCCCACCACTGAGGTCAGACTAACTGGTCTATAATTCGCTGTTTTCTCTCTCCCTCCTTTCTTAAAAAGTGGGACAACATTAGCCACCCTCCGATCCGCAGGAACTGATCCTGAATCTATCGAACTCTGGAAAATAATCACCAACGCATCCACGATTTCCCGAGCCACCTCCTTCAGTGCCCTGGGATGTAGACTATCAGGCCCTGGGGACTTATCAACCTTCAGACCTAACAGTCTCTCCAACACCAAATCCTGGCAAATATAAATTCCCTAAAGTGCAGGTCCTTCAGCCACTGTTATCTCAGGGAGATTGCTTGTGTCTTCCCCAGTGAACACAGATCTGAAGTACCCATTTAATTCTTCTGCCATTTCTTTGTACCCTGCTATAAATTCAACTGTTTCTGTCTTCAAGGGCCCAATTTTAGCCCTAACCAATTTTTTTCTTTTCACATACCTAAAAAAGCCTACATATTTTTGGCCAGTTTACCTTGGTACCTTATTTTTTCTTTCCGTATTTCCTTTTTAGTAATCCTCTGTTGTTCTTTAAAAGTTTCCCAGTCCTCAGTTTTCCCACTTATCTTTGCTATGTTATACTTTTTCCCTTTTAACTTTATATGTTTCTTAACTTCCCTCGTCAGCCACGGCCACCCCTGCCTCCTCCTGGGATCTTTCTTCCTTTTTGGAATGAACTGATCCTGCGTCTTCTGCATTATACCCAGAAATCCCTGCCATTGTTGTTCCACTGTCATCCCTGCTAGGGTATTGCACCATTGAACTTTGGCCAGCTCCTCCCTCATAGCTCCATAGTTCCCTTTATTCAACTGAAATATTGTCACTTCCGATTGTACCCTCTCCCTTTCAAACTGCAGATTAAAGCTTATTGTATTGTGGTCACTACCTCCTAATGGATGTGCAGGTTAGGGTGGATTGGCCGTGCTAAATTGTCCCATAGTGCCCAGGGATGTGCAGGTTAGGGTGGATTGGCCATGCTAAATTGTCCCATCGTGTCCAGGGATGTGCAGGTTAGGGTGGATTGGCCGTGCTAACTTGTCCCATAGTGTCGGGATGTGCAGGTTAGGGTGGACTGGCCATGCTAAATTACCCCATAGTATCCAGGGATGTGCAGGTTAGGGTGGATTGGCCGTGCTAAATTACCCATAGTGCCCAGGGATGTGCAGGTTAGGGTGGATTGGCCGTGCTAAATTGTCCCATAGTGCCCAGGGATGTGCAGGTTATGGTGGATTGGCCGTGCTAAATTGTCCCATAGTGTCCAGGGATGTGCAGGTTAGGGTGGATTGGCCATGCTAAATTGTCCTATAGTGTCCAGGGATGTGCAGGTTAGGGTGGATTTGCCGTGCTAAATTGTCCCATAGTGCCCAGGGATGTGCAGGTTAGGGTGGATTGGCCGTGCTAAATTGTCCCATTGTGCCCAGGGATGTGCAGGTTAGGGTGGATTGGCCATGCTAAATTGTCCCATAGTGTCCAGGGATGTGCAGGTTAGGGTGGATTGGCCGTGCTAAATTGTCCAATATGCCCAGTGATGTGCAGGTTAGGGTGGATTGGCCATGCTAAATTGTCCCATAGTGCCCAGGGATGTGCAGGATAGGGTGGATTGGCTGTGCTAAATTGTCCCATAGTGCCCAGTGATGTGCAGGTTAGGGTGGATTGGCCATGCTAAATTGTCCCATAGTGCCCAGGGATGTGCAGGTTAGGGTGGATTGGCCGTGCTAAATTGTCCCATAGTGTCCAGGGATGTGCAGGTAAGGATGGATTGGCCGTATTAAATTGCCCATAGTGCCCAGGGATGTGCAGGTTAGGGTGGATTGGCCGTGCTAAATTGTCCCCATTGTGCCCAGGGATGTGCAGGTTAGGGTGGATTGGCCGTGCTAAATTGTCCCATAGTGCCCAGGGATGTGCAGGTTAGGGTGGATTGGCCGTGCTAAATTGTACCATAGTGCCCAGGGATGTGCAGGTTAGGGTGGATTGGCCGTGCTAAATTGTCCCATAGTGCCCAGGGATGTGCAGGTTAGGGTGGATTGGCCGTGATAAATTGTCCTATAGTGCCCAGGGATGTGCAGGTTAGGGTGGATTGGCCATGCTAAATTGTCCCATAGTGCCCAGGGATGTGCAGGTTAGGGTGGATTGGCCGTGATAAATTGTCCCATAGTGCCCAGGGATGTGCAGGTTAGGGTGGATTGGCCGTGCTAAATTGCCCCATAGTGTGTAGGGATGTGCAGGTTAGGGTGGATTGGCCATGCTAAATTGTCCCATAGTGCCCAGGGATATGCAGGTTAGGGTGGATTGGCCGTGCTAAATTGTCCCATAGTGCCCAGGGATGTGCAGGTTAGGGTGGATTGGCCATGCTAAAATGTCCCATAGTGTCCAGGGATGTGCAGGTTAGGGTGGATTGGCCGTGCTAAATTGTCGCATAGTGCCCAGGGATGTGCAGGTTAGGGTGGATTGGCCATGCTAAAATGTCCCATAGTGTCCAGGGATGTGCAGGTTAGGGTGGATTGGCCGTGCTAAATTGTCCCATAGTGTCCAGGGATGTGCAGGTTAGGGTGGATTGGCCGTGCAAAATTGTCACATAGTGCCCAGGGATGTGCAGGTTAGGGTGGATTGGCCATGCTAAATTGTCCCATAGTGCCCAGGGATGTGCAGGTTAGGGTGGATTGGCCGTGATAAATTGTCCCATAGTGCCCAGGGATGTGCAGGTTAGGGTGGATTGTCCGTGCTAAATTGCCCCATAGGGTGTAGGGATGTGCAGGTTAGGGTGGATTGGCCGTGCTAAATTGTCCCATAGTGCCCAGGGATATGCAGGTTAGGGTGGATTGGCCGTGCTAAATTGTCCCATAGTGCCCAGGGATGTGCAGGATAGGGTGGATTGGCTGTGCTAAATTGTCCCATAGTGCCCAGTGATGTGCAGGTTAGGGTGGATTGGCCATGCTAAATTGTCCCATAGTGCCCAGGGATGTGCAGGTTAGGGTGGATTGGCCGTGCTAAATTGTCCCATAGTGTCCAAGGATGTGCAGGTAAGGATGGATTGGCCGTATTAAATTGCCCATAGTGCCCAGGGATGTGCAGGTTAGGGTGGATTGGCCGTGCTAAATTGTCCCCATTGTGCCCAGGGATGTGCAGGTTAGGGTGGATTGGCCGTGCTAAATTGTCCCATAGTGCCCAGGGATGTGCAGGTTAGGGTGGATTGGCCGTGCTAAATTGTACCATAGTGCCCAGGGATGTGCAGGTTAGGGTGGATTGGCCGTGCTAAATTGTCCCATAGTGCCCAGGGATGTGCAGGTTAGGGTGGATTGGCCGTGATAAATTGTCCTATAGTGCCCAGGGATGTGCAGGTTAGGGTGGATTGGCCATGCTAAATTGTCCCATAGTGCCCAGGGATGTGCAGGTTAGGGTGGATTGGCCGTGCTAAATTGTCCCATAGTGCCCAGGGATATGCAGGTTAGGGTGGATTGGCCGTGCTAAATTGTCCCATAGTGCCCAGGGATGTGCAGGTTAGGGTGGATTGGCCATGCTAAAATGTCCCATAGTGTCCAGGGATGTGCAGGTTAGGGTGGATTGGCCGTGCTAAATTGTCGCATAGTGCCCAGGGATGTGCAGGTTAGGGTGGATTGGCCATGCTAAATTGTCCCATAGTGCCCAGGGATGTGCAGGTTAGGGTGGATTGGCCATGCTAAAATGTCCCATAGTGTCCAGGGATGTGCAGGTTAGGGTGGATTGGCCGTGCTAAATTGTCCCATAGTGTCCAGGCATGTGCAGGTTAGGGTGGATTGGCCGTGCAAAATTGTCACATAGTGCCCAGGGATGTGCAGGTTAGGGTGGATTGGCCATGCTAAATTGTCCCATAGTGCCCAGGGATGTGCAGGTTAGGGTGGATTGGCCGTGATAAATTGTCCCATAGTGCCCAGGGATGTGCAGGTTAGGGTGGATTGGCCGTGCTAAATTGCCCCATAGGGTGTAGGGATGTGCAGGTTAGGGTGGATTGGCCGTGCTAAATTGTCCCATAGTGCCCAGGGATATGCAGGTTAGGGTGGATTGGCCGTGCTAAAATGTCCCATAGTGTCCAGGGATGTGCAGGTTAGGGTGGATTGGCCGTGCTAAATTGTCCCATAGTGCCCAGGGATGTGCAGGTTAGGGTGGATTGGCCGTGCTAAATTGTCCCATAGTGTCCAGGGATGTGCAGGTTAGGGTGGATTGGCCGTGCAAAATTGTCACATAGTGCCCAGGGATGTGCAGGTTAGGGTGGATTGGCCGTGCAAAATTGTCACATAGTGCCCAGGGTTGGACAATATATAATAGGTGCAGGAGTAGGCTATTCTGCCCTTCGAGCCAGCACCACCATTCATTATGATCATGACTGATCATCCTCAATCAGTATCCTGTTCCTGCCTTATCCCCATAACCCTTCATTCCACTATCCTTAAGAGATCTATCCATCTCTTTCTTGAAAGTATCCAAAGACTGGGCCTCCACTGCCCTCTGGGGCAGAGCATTCCACACACCCACCACTCTCTGGGTAAAGACGTTTCTCCATGACTCTGTTCTCAGTGGCCTACCCCTTATTTTTAAGCTGTGTCCTCTGGTTCGGGACTCACCTATCAGCGGAAACCTGCTTCCTGCCTCCAGAGTGTCCAATCCTTTAATAATCGTATACGTCTCAAACAGATCCCCCCTCAGCCTTCTAAACTCAAGGGTCTACAAGCTGAAAATGTGTTGCTGGGAAAGCGCAGCAGGTCAGGCAGCATCCAAGGAGCAGGAGAATCGACATTTCGGGCATGAGCCCTTCTTCAGGAATGAGGAGGCTAAGATAAAAGGTAGGGAGGAGGGACTTGGGGGAGGGGCGTTGGAAATGCGATAGGTGGAAGGAGGTTAAGGTGAGGGTGATAGACCGGAGAGGGGGTGGGGGCGGAGAGGTCAGGAAGATGATTGCAGGTTAGGAAGGCGGTGCTGAGTTCGAGGGTTGGGACTGAGACAAGGTGGGGGGGAGGGGAAAAGAGGAAACTGGAGAAATCTGAGGTCATCCCCTGTGGTTGGAGGGTTCCTAAGCGGAAGATGAGGTGCTCTTCCTCCAACCGTCGTGTTGCTATGGTCTGGCGATGGAGGAGTCCAAGGACCTGCATGTCCTTGGTGGAGTGGGAGGGGGAGTTGAAGTGTTGAGCCACGGGGTGGTTGGGTTGGTTGATCCGGGTGTCCCAGAGGTGTTCTCTGAAACGTTCCGCAAGTAGGCAGCCTGTCTCCCCAATTCCTTTCAAGCATACTCAAGCCCAGTCACTCCAATCTTTCAGAATAAGATAGTCCCGCCATTCCAGGAATTGACCTCGTGAACCTACGCTGCACTCCCTCAATAGCCAGAATGTCTTTCCTCAAATTTGGAGACCAGAACTGCACACAGTACTCCAGGTGTGGTCTCACCAGGGCCCTGTACAGCTGCAGAAGCACCTCTTTGCTTCTATACTCAATTCCTCTTGTCATGAAGGCCAGCATGCTATTAGCCTTCTTCACTACCTGCTGTACCTGCATGCTTGCCTTCATTGACTGGTGTACAAGAACACCCAGATCTCTCTGTACTGCCCCTTTACCTAACTTGACTCCATTTAGGTAGTAATCTGCCTTCCTGTTCTTGCTACCAAAGTGGATAACCACACATTTATCTACATTAAACTGCATCTGCCATGCATCCGTCCACTCACCTAACCTGTAATCTCCTAACATCCTCCTCACATTTCACTCTGCCACCCAGCTTTGTATCATCAGCAAATTTGCTAATATTACTTTTAATACCATCATCTATATCATTAATGTATATTGTAAAAAGCTGCGGTCCCAGCACTGATCCCTGTGGTATCCCACTGGTCACCGCCTGCCATTCCGAAATGGAGCCGTTTATCACTACTCTTTGTTTCCTGTCAGCCAACCAACTTTCAATCCAAGTCAGTATTTTGCCCCCAATACCATGCCCCCTAATTTTGCTCACTAACCTCCTATGTGGGACTTTATCAAAGGCTTTCTGAAAGTCCAGGTACACTACATCTACTGGATCTCCCTCGTCCATCTTCAGAGTTACATCCTCAAAATATTCCAGAAGATTAGTCAAGCATGATTTCCCCTTCATAAATCCATGCTGACTCTGACCTATCCTGTTACTACTATCCAGATGTGTTATAATTTCATCCTTTATAATTGACTCCAGCATCTTTCCCACCACTGAGGTCAGACTAACTGGTCTATAATTCGCTGTTTTCTCTCTCCCTCCTTTCTTAAAAAGTGGGACAACATTAGCCACCCTCCGATCCGCAGGAACTGATCCTGAATCTATCGAACTCTGGAAAATAATCACCAACGCATCCACGATTTCCCGAGCCACCTCCTTCAGTGCCCTGGGATGTAGATTATCAGGCCCTGGGGACTTATCAACCTTCAGACCTAACAGTCTCTCCAACACCAATTCCTGGCAAATATAAATTCCCTTCAGTTCAGGTCCTCCAGCCACTGTTACCTCAGGGAGATTGCTTGTGTCTTCCCCAGTGAACACAGATCTGAAGTACCAATTCAATTCTTCTGCCATTTCTTTGTTCCCCGTAATATATTCCCCTGTTTCTGTCTTCAAGGGCCCAATTTTAGCCCTAACCAATTTTTTTCTTTTCACATACCTAAAAAAGCCTACATATTTTTGGCCAGTTTACCTTGGTACCTTATTTTTTCTTTCCGTATTTCCTTTTTAGTAATCCTCTGTTGTTCTTTAAAAGTTTCCCAGTCCTCCATTTTCCCACTTATCTTTGCTATGTTATACTTTTTCCCTTTTAACTTTATATGTTTCTTAACTTCCCTCGTCAGCCACGGCCACCCCTGCCTCCTCCTGGGATCTTTCTTCCTTTTTGGAATGAACTGATCCTGCATCTTCTGCATTATACCCAGAAATACCTGCCATTGTTCCTCCACAGTCATCCCTGCTAGGATATTGCACCATTGAACTTTGGCCAGCTCCTCCCTCATAGCTCCATAATTCCCTTTATTCAACTGAAATATTGTCACTTCCGATTGTACCCTCTCCCTTTCAAACTGCAGATTAAAGCTTATTGTATTGTGGTCACTACCTCCTAATGGATGTGCAGGTTAGGGTGGATTGGCCGTGCTAAATTGTCCCATAGTGCCCAGGGATGTGCAGGTTAGGGTGGATTGGCCATGCTAAATTGTCCCATCGTGTCCAGGGATGTGCAGGTTAGGGTGGATTGGCCGTGCTAACTTGTCCCATAGTGTCGGGATGTGCAGGTTAGGGTGGACTGGCCATGCTAAATTACCCCATAGTATCCAGGGATGTGCAGGTTAGGGTGGATTGGCCGTGCTAAATTACCCATAGTGCACAGGGATGTGCAGGTTAGGGTGGATTGGCCGTGCTAAATTGTCCCATAGTGCCCAGGGATGTGCAGGTTATGGTGGATTGGCCGTGCTAAATTGTCCCATAGTGCCCAGGGATGTGCAGGTTAGGGTGGATTGGCCGTGCTAAATTGTCCCATAGTGTCCAGGGATGTGCAGGTTAGGGTGGATTGGCCATGCTAAATTGTCCCATAGTGTCCAGGGATGTGCAGGTTAGGGTGGATTTGCCGTGCTAAATTGTCCCATAGTGCCCAGGGATGTGCAGGTTAGGGTGGATTGGCCGTGCTAAATTGTCCCATTGTGCCCAGGGATGTGCAGGTTAGGGTGGATTGGCCATGCTAAATTGTCCCATAGTGTCCAGGGATGTGCAGGTTAGGGTGGATTGGCCGTGCTAAATTGTCCAATATGCCCAGTGATGTGCAGGTTAGGGTGGATTGGCCATGCTAAATTGTCCCATAGTGCCCAGGGATGTGCAGGATAGGGTGGATTGGCTGTGCTAAATTGTCCCATAGTGCCCAGTGATGTGCAGGTTAGGGTGGATTGGCCATGCTAAATTGTCCCATAGTGCCCAGGGATGTGCAGGTTAGGGTGGATTGGCCGTGCTAAATTGTCCCATAGTGTCCAGGGATGTGCAGGTAAGGATGGATTGGCCGTATTAAATTGCCCATAGTGCCCAGGGATGTGCAGGTTAGGGTGGATTGGCCGTGCTACATTGTCCCCATTGTGCCCAGGGATGTGCAGGTTAGGGTGGATTGGCCGTGCTAAATTGTCCCATAGTGCCCAGGGATGTGCAGGTTAGGGTGGATTGGCCGTGCTAAATTGTACCATAGTGCCCAGGGATGTGCAGGTTAGGGTGGATTGGCCGTGCTAAATTGTCCCATAGTGCCCAGGGATGTGCAGGTTAGGGTGGATTGGCCGTGATAAATTGTCCTTTAGTGCCCAGGGATGTGCAGGTTAGAGTGGATTGGCCATGCTAAATTGTCCCATAGTGCCCAGGGATGTGCAGGTTAGGGTGGATTGGCCGTGATAAATTGTCCCATAGTGCCCAGGGATGTGCAGGTTAGGGTGGATTGGCCGTGCTAAATTGCCCCATAGTGTGTAGGGATGTGCAGGTTAGGGTGGATTGGCCGTGCTAAATTGTCCCATAGTGCCCAGGGATATGCAGGTTAGGGTGGATTGGCCGTGCTAAATTGTCCCATAGTGCCCAGGGATGTGCAGGTTAGGGTGGATTGGCCATGCTAAAATGTCCCATAGTGTCCAGGGATGTGCAGGTTAGGGTGGATTGGCCGTGCTAAATTGTCGCATAGTGCCCAGGGATGTGCAGGTTAGGGTGGATTGGCCATGCTAAAATGTCCCATAGTGTCCAGGGATGTGCAGGTTAGGGTGGATTGGCCGTGCTAAATTGTCCCATAGTGTCCAGGGATGTGCAGGTTAGGGTGGATTGGCCGTGCAAAATTGTCACATAGTGCCCAGGGATGTGCAGGTTAGGGTGGATTGGCCATGCTAAATTGTCCCATAGTGCCCAGGGATGTGCAGGTTAGGGTGGATTGGCCGTGATAAATTGTCCCATAGTGCCCAGGGATGTGCAGGTTAGGGTGGATTGGCCGTGCTAAATTGCCCCATAGGGTGTAGGGATGTGCAGGTTAGGGTGGATTGGCCGTGCTAAATTGTCCCATAGTGTCCAGGGATGTGCAGGTTAGGGTGGATTGGCCGTGCTAAATTGTCACATAGTGCCCAGGGATGTGCAGGTTAGGGTGGATTGGCCATGCTAAATTGTCCCATAGTGCCCAGGGATGTGCAGGTTAGGGTGGATTGGCCGTGATAAATTGTCCCATAGTGCCCAGGGATGTGCAGGTTAGGGTGGATTGGCCGTGCTAAATTGCCCCATAGGGTGTAGGGATGTGCAGGTTAGGGTGGATTGGCCGTGCTAAATTGTCCCATAGTGCCCAGGGATATGCAGGTTAGGGTGGATTGGCCGTGCTAAAATGTCCCATAGTGTCCAGGGATGTGCAGGTTAGGGTGGATTGGCCGTGCTAAATTGTCCCATAGTGCCCAGGGATGTGCAGGTTAGGGTGGATTGGCCGTGCTAAATTGTCCCATAGTGTCCAGGGATGTGCAGGTTAGGGTGGATTGGCCGTGCAAAATTGTCACATAGTGCCCAGGGATGTGCAGGTTAGGGTGGATTGGCCGTGCAAAATTGTCACATAGTGCCCAGGGTTGGACAATATATAATAGGTGCAGGAGTAGGCTATTCTGCCCTTCGAGCCAGCACCACCATTCATTATGATCATGACTGATCATCCTCAATCAGTATCCTGTTCCTGCCTTATCCCCATAACCCTTCATTCCACTATCCTTAAGAGATCTATCCATCTCTTTCTTGAAAGTATCCAAAGACTGGGCCTCCACTGCCCTCTGGGGCAGAGCATTCCACACACCCACCACTCTCTGGGTAAAGACGTTTCTCCATGACTCTGTTCTCAGTGGCCTACCCCTTATTTTTAAGCTGTGTCCTCTGGTTCGGGACTCACCTATCAGCGGAAACCTGCTTCCTGCCTCCAGAGTGTCCAATCCTTTAATAATCGTATACGTCTCAAACAGATCCCCCCTCAGCCTTCTAAACTCAAGGGTCTACAAGCTGAAAATGTGTTGCTGGGAAAGCGCAGCAGGTCAGGCAGCATCCAAGGAGCAGGAGAATCGACATTTCGGGCATGAGCCCTTCTTCAGGAATGAGGAGGCTAAGATAAAAGGTAGGGAGGAGGGACTTGGGGGAGGGGCGTTGGAAATGCGATAGGTGGAAGGAGGTTAAGGTGAGGGTGATGGACCGGAGAGGGGGTGGGGGCGGAGAGGTCAGGAAGATGATTGCAGGTTAGGAAGGCGGTGCTGAGTTCGAGGGTTGGGACTGAGACAAGGTGGGGGGGAGGGGAAAAGAGGAAACTGGAGAAATCTGAGGTCATCCCCTGTGGTTGGAGGGTTCCTAAGCGGAAGATGAGGTGCTCTTCCTCCAACCGTCGTGTTGCTATGGTCTGGCGATGGAGGAGTCCAAGGACCTGCATGTCCTTGGTGGAGTGGGAGGGGGAGTTGAAGTGTTGAGCCACGGGGTGGTTGGGTTGGTTGATCCGGGTGTCCCAGAGGTGTTCTCTGAAACGTTCTGCAAGTAGGCAGCCTGTCTCCCCAATTCCTTTCAAGCATACTCAAGCCCAGTCACTCCAATCTTTCAGAATAAGATAGTCCCGCCATTCCAGGAATTGACCTCGTGAACCTACGCTGCACTCCCTCAATAGCCAGAATGTCTTTCCTCAAATTTGGAGACCAGAACTGCACACAGTACTCCAGGTGTGGTCTCACCAGGGCCCTGTACAGCTGCAGAAGCACCTCTTTGCTTCTATACTCAATTCCTCTTGTCATGAAGGCCAGCATGCTATTAGCCTTCTTCACTACCTGCTGTACCTGCATGCTTACCTTCATTGACTGGTGTACAAGAACACCCAGATCTCTCTGTACTGCCCCTTTACCTAACTTGACTCCATTTAGGTAGTAATCTGCCTTCCTGTTCTTGCTACCAAAGTGGATAACCACACATTTATCTACATTAAACTGCATCTGCCATGCATCCGTCCACTCACCTAACCTGTAATCTCCTAACATCCTCCTCACATTTCACCCTGCCACCCAGCTTTGTATCATCAGCAAATTTGCTAATATTACTTTTAATACCATCATCTATATCATTAATGTATATTGTAAAAAGCTGCGGTCCCAGCACGGATCCCTGCAGTACCCTACTGGTCACTGCCTGCCATTCCGAAATGGAGCCGTTTATCACTACTCTTTGTTTCCTGTCAGCCAACCAACTTCAATCCAAGTCAGTATTTTGCCCCCAATACCATGTCCCCTAATTTTGCTCACTAACCTCCTATATGGGACTTTATCAAAGGCTTTCTGAAAGTCCAGGTACACTACATCTACTGGATCTCCCTCGTCCATCTTCAGAGTTACATCCTCAAAAAATTCCAGAAGATTAGTCAAGCATGATTTCCCCTTCATAAATCCATGCTGACTCTGTCCTATCCTGTTACTACTATCCAGACGTGTTATAATTTCATCCTTTATAATTGACTCCAGCATCTTTCCCACCACTGAGGTCAGACTAACTGGTCTATAATTCGCTGTTTTCTCTCTCCCTCCTTTCTTAAAAAGTGGTACAACATTAGCCACCCTCCAATCCGCAGGAACTGATCCTGAATCTATCGAACTCTGGAAAATAATCACCAACACATCCACGATTTCCCGAGCCACCTCCTTCAGTACCCTGGGATGTAGACCATCAGGCCCTGGGGACTTATCACCCTTCAGACCTAACCGTCTCTCCAACACCAATTCCTGGCAAATATAAATTCCCT
Source organism: Chiloscyllium plagiosum (assembly GCF_037043375.1). NCBI lineage: Eukaryota > Metazoa > Chordata > Chondrichthyes > Orectolobiformes > Hemiscylliidae > Chiloscyllium > Chiloscyllium plagiosum. Next base: position 10,118,928 of record NW_028270184.1, on the reverse strand, counting down.
AAAGTGCAGGTCCTTCAGCCACTGTTACCTCAGGGAGATTGCTTGTGTCTTCCCCAGTGAACACAGATCTGAAGTACCCATTCAATTCTTCTGCCATTTCTTTGTACCCTGCTATAAATTCAACTGTTTCTGTCTTCAAGGGCCCAATTTTAGCCCTAACCAATTTTTTTCTTTTCACATATCTAAAAAAGCCTATATATTTTTGGCCAGTTTACCTTGGTACCTTATTTTTTCTTTCCGTATTTCCTTTTTAGTAATCCTCTGTTGTTCTTTAAAAGTTTCCCAGTCCTCAGTTTTCCCACTTATCTTTGCTATGTTATACTTTTTCCCTTTTATCTTTATATGTTTCTTAACTTCCCTCGTCAGCCACGGCCACCCCTGCCTCCTCCTGGGATCTTTCTTCCTTTTTGGAATGAACTGATCCTGCATCTTCTGCATTATACCCAGAAATACCTGCCATTGTTCCTCCACAGTCATCCCTGCTAGGGTATTGCACCATTGACCTTTGGCCAGCTCCTCCCTCGTAGCTCCATAGTTCCCTTTATTCAACTGAAATATTGTCACTTCCGATTGTACCCTCTCCCTTTCAAACTGCAGATTAAAGCTTATTGTATTGTGGTCACTACCTCCTAATGGATGTGCAGATTAGGGTGGATTGGCCATGTTAAATTGTCCCATAGTGTCCAGGGATGTGTAGGTTAGGGTGGATTGGCCGTGCTAAATTGTCCCATAGTGTCCAGGGATGTGCAGGTTAGGGTGGATTGGCCATGCTAAATTGTCCCATAGTGTCCAGGGATGTGCAGGTTAGGGTGGATTGGCCGTGCTAAATTGTCCCATAGTGTCTAGGGATGTGCAGGTTAGGGTGGACTGGCCGTGCTAAATTGTCCCATAGTGTCTAGGGATGTGCAGGTTAGGGTGGATTGGCCATGCTAAATTACCCCATAGTATCCAGGGATGTGCAGGTTAGGGTGGATTGGCCGTGCTAAATTGTCCCATAGTGCCCAGGGATGTGCAGATTAGGGTGGATTGGCCGTGCTAAAATACCTATAGTGCCCAGGGATGTGCAGGTTAGGGTGGATTGGCCGTGCTAAATATTGAGGAGAGAGTGAGGTCTGCAGATGCTGGAGATCAGAGCTGGAAATGTGTTGCTGGAAAGGCGCAGCAGGTCAGGCAGCATCCAGGGAACAGGAGAATCAACGTTTCGGGCATAAGCCCTTCTTCAGGAATGAGGAAAGTTTGTCCAGCAGGCTAAGATAAAAGGTAGGGAGGAGGGACTTGGGGGGGGGAGCGTCGGAAATGTGATAGGTGGAAAGAGGTCAAGGTGAGGGTGATAGGTCAGACTGGGGTGGGGGCGGAGAGGTCGGGAAGAAGATTGCAGGTTAGGAAGGCGGTGCTGAATTTGATGGATTTGACTGAGACAAGGTGGGGGGAGGGGAAATGAGGAAACTGGTGAAATCCGAGTTCATCCCTTGTGGTTGGAGGGTTCCTAGCCGGAAGATGAGGCGTTCTTCCTCCAACCGTCGTTTCGCTGTGGTCTGACGATGGAGGAGTCCAAAGACCTGCATATCCTTGGTGGAGTGGGAGGGGGAATTGAAATGTTGAGCTACAGGGTGATTGGGTTGGTTGGTCCGGGTGTCCCAGAGGTGTTCTCTGAAACGCTCCGCAAGTAGGCGGCCTGTCTCCCCAATATAGAGGAGGCCACATCGGGTGCAGAGGATGCAATAGATGATATGTGTGGAGGTGCAGGTGAATCTGTGGCGGATATGGAAGTTTCCTTTGGGGCCTTGGAGGGAGGTGAGGGGGGAGGTGTGGGCGCAAGTCTTGCACCTCCTGCGGTTGCAGGGGAAGGTGCCGGGAGTGGAGGTTGGGTTAGTGGGGGGTGTGGATCTGACGAGGGAGTCACGGAGGGAGTGGTCTTTACGGAATGCTGATAGGGAAGGGGAGGGAAATATACCCATAGTATTCCCATAGTATCCAGGGATGTGCAGGTTAGGGTGGATTGGCCGTGCTAAATGTCCCATAATGTCCAGGGATGTGCAGGTTAGGGTGGATTGGCCGTGCTAAATTGTCCCATATTGCCCAGGGATGGGCAGGTTAGGGTGGATTGGCCGTGCTAAATTGTCCCATAGTGCCCAGGGATGTGCAGGTAAGGGTGGATTGGCCGTGCTAAATTGTCCCATAGTGCCCAGGGATGTGCAGGTTAGGGTGGATTGGCCGTGTTAAATTGTCCCATAGTGTCCAGGGATGTGCAGGTTAGGGTGGATTGGCCGTGCTAAATTGTCCCATAGTGCCCAGGGATGTGCAGGTTAGGGTGGATTGGCCGGGCTAAATTGTCCCATAGTGCCCAGGGATGTGCAGGTTAGGGTGGATTGGCCGTGCTAAATTGTCCCATAGTGCCCAGGGATGTGCAGGTTAGGGTGGATTGGTCGTGCTAAATTGTCCCATACTGCCCAGGGATGTGCAGGTTAGGGTGGGTTGGCCGTGCTAAATTGTCCCATAGTGCCCAGGGATGTGCAGGTTAGGGTGGATTGGCCATGCTAAATTGTCCCATAGTCCCCAGGGATGTGCAGGTTAGGGTGGATTGGCCGTGCTAAATTGTCCCATAGTGCCCAGGGATGTGCAGGTTAGGGTGGATTGGCCATGCTAAATTGTCCCATAGTGCCCAGGGATGTGCAGGTTAGGGGGGATTGGCCATGCTAAATTGTCCCATAGTGCCCAGGGATGTGCAGGTTAGGGTGGATTGGCCGTGCTAAATTGTCCCATAGTGCCCAGGGATGTGCAGGTTAGGGTGGATTGGCCGTGCTAAATTGTCCCATAGTGCCCAGGGATGTGCAGGTTAGGGTGGATTGGCCGTGCTAAATTGTCCCATAGTGCCCAGGGATATGCAGGTTAGGGTGGATTGGCCGTGCTAAATTGCCCCATAGTGCCCAGGGATGTGCAGGTTAGGGTGGATTGGCCGTGCTAAATTGTCCCATAGTGTCCAGGGATGTGCAGGTTAGGGTGGATTGGCCGTGCTAAATTGTCCCATAGTGTCCAGGGATGTGCAGGTTAGGGTGGATTGGCCGTGCTAAATTGTCCCATAGTGCCCAGGGATGTGCAGGTTAGGGTGGATTGGCCGTGCTAAATTGTCCCATAGTGCCCAGGGATGTGCAGGTTAGGGTGGGTTGGCCGTGCTAAATTGTCCCATAGTGCCCAGGGATGTGCAGGTTAGGGTGGATTGGCCGTGCTAAATTGTCCCATAGTGCCCAGGGATGTGCAGGTTTGGGTGGGTTGGCCGTGCTAAATTGTCCCATAGTGTCCAGGGATGTGCAGGTTAGGGTGGATTGGCCGTGCTAAATTGTCCCACAGTGCCCAGGGATGTGCAGGTTAGGGTGGATTGGCCGTGCTAAATTGTCCCACAGTGCCCAGGGATGTGCAGGTTAGGGTGGATTGGCCGTGCTAAATTGTCCCACAGTGCCCAGGGATGTGCAGGTTAGGGTGGATTGGCCGTGCTAAGTTGTCCCACAGTGCCCAGGGATGTGCAGGTTAGGGTGGATTGGCCGTGCTAAATTGTCCCATAGTGCCCAGGGATGTGCAGGTTAGGGTGGATTGGCCGTGCTAAATTGTCCCATAGTGTCCAGGGATGTGCAGGTTAGGGTGGATTGGCCGTGCTAAATTGTCCCATAGTGCCCAGGGATGTGCAGGTTAGGGTGGATTGGCCGTGCTAAATTGTCCCATCGTGCCCAGGGATGTGCAGGTTAGGGTGGATTGGCCGTGCTAAATTGTCCCATAGTGCCCGGGGATGTGCAGGTTAGGGTGGATTGGCCGTGCTAAATTGTCCCATAGTGCCCAGGGATGTGTAGGTTAGGGTGGATTGGCCATGCTAAATTGTCCCATAGTGTAAGGTGGATTAGTCAGAGGGAAATGGGTGGGTTGCTTTTCAGAGGATCGGTGTAGACTTGTTGGGCCGAAGGGCCTGTTTCCACACTGTAGGGAATCTAATCTAATCTAATTTAATCTGTCTCTCTCAGCCCTCTCCTCTCCAAGGGAGGACCGTCTACACACCCCTTCACTCTCCCCTTGTCACTGAATTTTCTCATGCCTCATGTAAACAGCTTCTGCACATCTCTACTGGGCCCGGCAATCCAGCTGTAGTCCTGTGAGTGAAGATTCTGGTTCTCTCTCCACGGATGCTGCCAGACCCACTGTGTTTCTCCAGCCATTTCAGTTCTTAGCTCCTTCCTTTGCTCGTCGAAATCCATCCACATTTCCCCACCTCTGAGCCAGGAGGGGCTGGGCTCAAGTGTCACTGTGCTTTGGGGGATGTGTAACATAACAGCACCAGCCAGGTCCCCAGTGTAGCTCAGTGGTAAGCATCCATGCCCCCCGCCCTGGGAGACCTGTCTTCAGTGTTCCACCTACTCTAGAGGTCATAGAGTCATAGAGATGTACAGCACGGAAACAGACCCTTCGGTCCAACCCGTCCATGCCGACCAGATATCCCAACCCAATCTAGTCCCACCTGCCAGCACCCGGCCCATATCCCCCCAAACCCTTCCTATTCATATACCCATCCAGATGCCTCTTAAATGTTGTCATTGTACCAGCCTCCACCACTTCCTCTGGCAGCCCATTCCATACACGTACCACCCTCTGCGAGAAAAAGTTGCCCCTTAGGTCTCTTTTATATCTTTCCCCTCTCACCCTAAACCTATGCCCTCTAGTTCTGGACTCCCCCACCCCAGGGAAAAGACCTTGTCTATTTATCCTATCCCATGCCCCTCGTGATTTTATAAACCTCTATAAGGTCACCCCCCAGCCTTTGACATTCCAGGGAAAACAGCCCCAGCCTATTCAGCCTTTCCCTATAGTTTAAACCCAGCAACATCCTTTTCTGCACCCTTTGAAGTTTCACAGCATCCTTCCTACAGGAGGGAGACAGAATTGCACACAGTATTCCAAAAGTGGCCTAACCCAATGTCCTGCAGCCGCAACATGACCTCCCAACTCCTGTGCTCACAAAAAGGGCTTCCTTCACTCATAAAGACAAGAATTGCTGGAAAAGCTCAACAGGTCTTGCAGCATCTTTAGATCACTTTACAGTGTGGAAACAGGCCCTTTGGCCCAACAGATCCACGCTGACCCACCGAAGTGCAACCCACCCAGACCCATTCCCCTACATTAACCCCTTCACCTAACACTACGGGCAATTTAGCGCGGCCAATTCACCCTAAGCTGCACATTTTTGGACTGTGGGAGGAAACCGCAGACACAGGGAGAATGTGCAAACTCCACAGAGACAGTCGTCTGAGGCAGGAATTGAATCCGGGCGCTGTGAGGTAGCAGTGCTAACCACTGAGCCACCCTGCCGCCCAAGGAAAAACAGAGTTAATGTTTTGGGTCCAGTGACCCTTCATCAGAACCACTTTCTTCACTATCCTATCTACTTGCGAGTCCACTTTCAAGGAGTTGTGAACCCGCACTCCAAGGTCTCTTTGTTCAGCAACACTCCCTAGGACCTTACCATTAAGTGTATAAGTCCTGCTAAGATTTGCTTTCCCAAAATGCAGCACCTACGCATTTATCGGAATTAAACTCCATCTGCCACTCCTCAGCCAGCTGATTGACACCGCCAAGGTGACCCTCTTTGCTGTTCACACCGCCACCAATTTTGGTGTCATCTGTAGACTTACTAACCATACCTCCTGCACACACAATCCAGATCGTGTCTATAAGTGACAAAAAGCTGTGATTATGAAAAGTTCCACAAGGTGGACTGTTGGACTGGGGGGTGGACAAAGTTAGAATTCACAAAACACCAGGTTACAGTCCAACAGGTTTACTCGGAAGCACTAGCTTTCGGAGCGCTGCTCCTTCATCGGGGAGCGAGGGAGGCAGGATCAGCCTATGATTCTGCCTCACTAGCTCCCTGATGAGGGAGCAGTTCTCCAAAAGCTTGCACTTCCAAACAAACCTGTTGGACTATCACCTGCTCATCGAGATGTACAGCTCGGAAACAGACCCTTCGGTCCAACCCGTCCATGCTGACCAGATATCCCAACCCAATCTAGTCCCACCTGCCAGCACCCGGCCCATATCCCCCCAAACCCTTCCTATTCACATACCCAACCAGGTGCCTCTTAAATGTTGTCATTGTACCAGCCTCCACCACTTCCTCTGGCAGCCCATTCCACACACGTACCACCCTCTGTGTGAAAAAGTTGCCCCTTAGGTCTCTTTTATATCCTTCCCCTCTCACCCTAAACCTATGCCCCTCTAGTTCTGGACTCCCCCACCCCAGGGAAAAGACCTTGTCTATTTACCCTATCCATGCCCCTCATGGTTTTATAAACCTCTATAAGGTCACCCCTCAGCCTCCGACACTCCAGGGAAAATGTGTGATTTTTTTTAACTGTGAAAAACAGGTGAAAGAGGAGAGAGAGAGTCGAGAGTGTGGTGCTAGAAAAGCACAGCAGATCAGGCAGCGTCTGAGGAGCCAGAGAGTCAACAAGACCAACGGGGCAACTTTGTCACACAGAGGGTGGTATGTGTATGGAATGAGCTGCCAGAGGATGTGGTGGAGGCTGGTACAATGGCAACATTTAAAAGGCATCTGGATGGGGACATGAATAGGAAGGGTTTGGAGGGATATGGGCCGGGTGCTGGCAGGTGGGACTAGATTGGGTTGGGATATCTGGTCGGCATGGACGGGTTGGGCCGAAGGGTCTGTTTCCGTGCTGTACATCTCTATGACTCTATATCTGGTCGGCATGGACGGGTCGGACTGAAGGGTCTGTTTCTGTGATGTACATCTCTAAGACTCTGTGGGCCCCTCATCAGGAATATTTCTCCCAGGAGAAAGTTTTAAAGAATCACAGCACACCAGGTTGCAGTCCGACAGATTTAGTTGGAAGCACTAGCTTCCGGAGCGACGCTCCTTCATCAGGTGGTTGTGGGGAATAAGACCATAAGACACAGAATTTTATCGCAAAAGATTACGGTGTGATGTAACTGAAATTACACATTGAACAAGCCTGGATTGCTGTTCAGTCTTTCATCTTTTAGAATGGGTTACATTCATCAATATGTAAGTCCCAGAACTTTTGTTTCTCAGCCTGCTGGGCTATAACCTGGGGATTGTGGATTTCCTGCATCCCAGAGCAACACTGGTTTCTCCTCAGTCAGGACTGCAGCAGCTGGAGATCAGAGTCGAGAGGCCAGGCAGCATCCCAGGAGCAGGAGAGAGAGAGACAGACAGACAGAGAGAGAGAGAGAGAGAGAGAGTTGAAGAGCCCAAAAGCTGCAGTGTGTTGTGAGGGAGGGTTGAGGGCGCTCGGAGACCTGATCAAGGGAAGACCAGGCAAAGTGTGGAGCTCAGAGTTTGTGCTTTGCAGGAGAGTGAAGGTGCAGCACAGACTGACAGACAGACAGACAGTGTTTCCCTTTCCCTGCCTGCTGACAGGAGAGGAGGGGGATTTAAAAGCCCCCTCAGACGGGGAAACCTGACTGCATTCAGGACCCCCCCCCCCCCCCCCGAGTGTTTCAGGGCTCCAACTCCCTGAGCTGCTCAAGTTAGCCATGGACAGCGGCGGGGGTGAGAGCAGGGACTCTGAGGGCACCCCGCTGCAAGTTCCCGGGGACTGGGAGACCCTGCCGCCTCAGCTCGAAGCCAAGTGCCGCCTGAGGACTTCCAGCTCGTCCGTCTCTTCCTTCAACTGCTCCTCGCCCGAGTCTGAGGATGAGGTGTTTAGCGAGGGGGCTCCGAGCAGCCGCGACAGGAGGCAGCTACTCAGAAAGGTCAGGGCTCCCTCCCTCTCTCTGTCTGTGTCTCTGTCTGTGTATGTGTGTGTCTCTGTCTGTGTGTGTGTCTGTCTCTGTCTGTGTCTGTCTCTGTCTGTGTCTGTCTCTGTCTGTGTGTGTCTCTCTGTGTCTCTGTCTCTCTCTTTGTGTCTGTGTGTCTGTCTCTGTCTGTGTCTTGGCGTCTCTTTATGTCTCTCTGTCTCTCTCCCTCTGTCTGTGTGTGTGTGTCTCTCTCTCTCTCTCTCTGGGTGCCTGTGTGTGCATGTCTCTCTCTCTCTCTCTCTGTGTCTCTGTCTCTGTGTTCCCGTATCTCTTGCTGTGTATGTCTGTCTCTCCCTCTCTGTCTCTCCCTGTCTCTCTCTCTCTTTCTGTGTCTCTGTCTCTGTGTATGTCTCTCCCTCTCTGTCTCTCTCTGTGTCTCTGACCCAGGCTCTGGGGTTGGGCAGTACCCATGTATGCCTGAACCCGTCCCCCGTCCTGAAATCAAGCAGTCCCCGAGTTTACACATCCCATCAGAATCAGGCCACTCAGCCCATCTGAGTCTGTCTCACCATTCCATTGCAGCTTCCCCATGTGTTTCTCAACTCCTGCCCCCATCACGATTCTGTTCCTGATAGTCTCCTATTCGGGAATCTCCACAATTTTCATCTCCCCAAGAGGAATGCACCTTCCAGCCTGTCCCCCATCCTGTCCCCCATCCTGTCCCCCATCCTGTCACCCGTCCCCCATCCCGTCCATACACATCATCCCAAAATCCCATCCTGACTCCCAAACCTACCCCTATATCGCTACTCCCATCCCTGCATCCTATCCCAACCTCCTCGCAGTTACCCTTCCTCCCCCACCACCCACTTGTTCCTCTCCCAGTCCCCCCATTCCCTCCATTCTCCCCCCTTCCCACATTCTCACATAACCCCACCCCATCGCTGCCATTGTACAGGAGCTTTAGTGAAACCTGGAAAACAGAGAATCCAGGAGCAGGAGTAGGCCATTCGGCCCCTCGAGCCTTCTCCAACCATAGCATCCATTCAATAGGAATGTGACAGATCATCCAATTCTGTCCCCACTTCCTCCCGTAAGCCCCAAGAACTACATCCAACTCCTTCCTGCAAACATTCGATGGTTTAGAACCTGGAACAGTACAGTGAAGGAACAGGCCCTTCGGCCCACGATGTTGTTCTATACATGATGCTAATCCCTTCCACCTGCCCTTGGTCTGCACCCTTCCACCCCTTGCATTTGCATATGTTTATCGAAAAACCCCTTAAACGCCCCTTTGGTATCTGTCTTCAACGCCAACCCTTCACAGTGCGTTCCACACTCCTATCACTCTCTGTAAAAAAAAAACTAACCCCTCACATCTCCTTTGAACTTTCCCCCTCTCACCTTAAATACATGCCCCCTGGTATTAGACATTCAACTCTGGGAAAAGACAGTCAACCCTACCTATGCATCTCAATTTTAGAGACTTCTATCAAACCTCCCCTCAGCCTCGAGAGAAAGCACCCTGAGTTTTTCCAGCCTCTCCTGACATTTCAAACCCTCTAGCTGGGAAAGTGGGAAAAGCAGGTTTTCCAGTGCTGTGTTCAGTCTACCCAGGCAGGCCTCACACAGTAACAGAGGGAGCGCCGCACTGTCGGAGGGTCAGTACTGAGGGAGTGCAGCACCTCACACTTAGCCAGATTAAACTCTACCTGCCATTTCTCCCCCATATCTACAACTGATCTCTATCCCACTGTATCCTTTGACAACTTCTACACCATCCATAACTCAACCAAACTTTGTTTTGCACTCAACTGCTTTCCGTGACCCCCCCCCACTCTCTGAGGGAAGATATTTCTCCCCATCTCAGTCTCAAATGCCCCCATCCTGTAATTCTTAGACTGTGACCCTCACCCCCCACCACCCCCGGTTCTGGGCTCCCCGGGTCAACATCCTTGGCCCCATCTGGTCCTGTTGGGATTTTATCGGTTTCTCTGAGACCCCCCTCCTCGTTCTCCCCAAACCCCCCCCCAGTGAGTACAGCCCGAACCGATCCGGTCTCTCCTCATACGTCAGTCCCACCATCCCGGGAATCAGGCTTTGAATGGCTGCACTCCCTCTGTCGCCAGAACATCTTCCTCAGATACGGAGACCCCCAAACTGCTTACAATACCCCAGGAGGGTGGTCTCACCAAATACTCTAATCCACCCACCCAGAACCCTGTGTTACTGACTGTATCTCGACTGATGTTATCTAACCCCGTGCAGTCCCTATCTGGGGAGTGTTTGATTGGGGGGGGGGGCAGAGTAGAGAGAGCTTTACTCTGTATCTAACCCTGTGCAGTCCCAGTCCTGGGGAGTGTTTGATGGGAGGGGGACAGTGTAGAGGAAGCTTTACTCTGTATTCTAACCCCTTGCTGTCCCTGTCCTGGGGAATGTTTGATTGGGGGGGGGGGGGGGGGCAGTGTAGAGGGAGCTTTACTCTGTATTCTAACCCCGTGCTGTCCCTGTCCTGGGGAGTGTTTGATGGGGGACAGTGCAGAGGGAGCTTTACTCTGTATCTAACCCCGTGCTGTCCCTGTCCTGGGGAGTGTTTGATGAGGGACAGTGTAGAGAGAGCTTTACTCTGTATCTAACCCCGTGCTGTCCCTGTCCTGGGGAGTGTTTGATGGAGGACAGTGTAGAGGGAGATTTACTCTGTATCTAACCCCGTGCTGTCCCTGTCCTGGGGAGTGTTTGATGGGGGGGGACAGTGTAGAGGGAGCTTTACTCTGTATCTAACCCTGTGCTGTCCCTGTCCTGGGGAGTGTTTGATGGGGGACAGTGCAGAGGGAGTTTTACTCTGTATCTCACCCCGTGCTGTCCCTGTCCTGGGGAGTGTTTGATGGGGGACAGTGTAGAGGGAGCTTTACTCTGTATCTAACCCCGTGCTGTCCCTGTCCTGGGGAGTGTTTGATGGGGGACAGTGCAGAGGGAGTTTTACTCTGTATCTCACCCCGTGCTGTCCCTGTCCTGGGGAGTGTTTGATGGGGGACAGTGTAGAGGGAGCTTTACTCTGTATCTAACCCCGTGCTGTCCCTGTCCTGGGGAGTGTTTGATGGGGGACAGTGTAGAGGGAGCTTTGCTCTGTATCTAACCCCGTGCTGTCCCAGTCCTGGGGAGGGTTTGATGGGGGACAGTGTAGAGGGAGCTTTACTCTGTATCTAACCCCGTGCTGTCCCTGTCCTGGGGAGTGTTTGATGGGGGACAGTGTAGATTGAGCTTTACTCTGTATCTAACCCCGTGCTGTCCCTGTCCTGGGGAGTGTTTGATGGGGGGACAGTGTAGAGAGGGCTTTACTCTGTATCTAACCCCGTGCTGTCCCTGTCCTGGGGAGTGTTTGATGGGGGACAGTGTAGAGTCAGCTTTACTCTGTATCTAACCCCGTGCTGTCCCTGTCCTGGGGAGTGTTTGATGGGGGGGACAGTGTAGAGGGAGCTTTACTCTGTATCTAACCCTGTGCTGTCCCTGTCCTGGGGAGGGTTTGATGGGGGACAGTGTAGAGGGAGCTTTACTCTGTATCTAACCCCGTGCTGTCCCTGTCCTGGGGAGTGTTTGATGGGGGGGACAGTGTAGAGGGAGCTTTACTCTGTATCTAACCCCATGCTGTCCCTGTCCTGGGGAGTGTTTGATGGGGGACAGTGTAGAGGGAGCTTTACTCTGTATCTAACCCCGTGCTGTCCCTGTCCTGGCGAGTGTTTGATGGGGGACAGTGTAGAGGGAGCTTTACTCTGTATCTAACCCCGTGCTGTCCCTGTCCTGGGGAGTGTTTGATGGAGGACAGTGTAGAGAGAGCTTTACTCTGTATCTAACCCCGTGCTGTCCCTGTCCTGGGGAGTGTTTGATGGAGGACAGTGTAGAGGGAGCTTTACTCTGTACCTAACCCCGTGCTGTCCCTGTCCTGGGGAGTGTTTGATGGGGGACAGTGTAGAGGGAGCTTTACTCTGTATCTAACCCCGTGCTGTCCCTGTCCTGGGGAGTGTTTGATGAGGGACAGTGTAGAGAGAGCTTTACTCTGTATCTAACCCCGTGCTGTCCCTGTCCTGGGGAGTGTTTGATGGGGGGGACAGTGTAGAGGAAGCTTTACTCCTGTATCTAACCCCGTGCTGTCCGTGTCCTGGGGAGGGTTTGATGGGGGACAGTGTAGAGGGAGCTTTACTCTGTATCTAACCCTGTGCTGTCCCTGTCCTGGGGAGGGTTTGATGGGGACAGTGTAGAGGGAGATTTACTCTGTATCTAACCCCGTGCTGTCCCTGTCCTGGGGAGTGTTTGATGGGAGACAGTGTAGAGGGAGCTTTACTCTGTATCTAACCCCGTGCTGTCCCTGTCCTGGGGAGTGTTTGATGGGGGGACAGTGTAGAGGGAGCTTTACTCTGTATCTAACCCCGTGCTGTCCCTGTCCTGGGAGTGTTTGATGGGGGACAGTGTAGAGGGAGCTTTACTCTGTATCTAACCCCGTGCTGTCCCTGTCCTGGGCAGTGTTTGATGGGGGGGAGGGGACAGTGTAGAGGGAGCTTTACTCTGTATCTAACCCTGTGCTGTCCCTGTCCTGGGGAGTGTTTGATGGGGGCAGTGTAGAGGGAGCTTTACTCTGTATCTAACCCTGTGCTGTCCCTGTCCTGGGGAGTGTTTGATGGGGGACAGTGTAGAGGGAGCTTTACTCTGTATCTAACCCCGTGCTGTCCCTGTCCTGGGGAGTGTTTGATGGGTTAGCTCTAATCCATGATGGTTTGGGTGATTACACTAAAGTCGAAATGTTCCAAGCAGAGTCTCTGAAGCATTTTTCATCACGCTGGGATTTGAATTTATTTGCTTGGTTACCATGGTATCTCTGGGGGTTTGATGTCCAAGTTTCAAATGCTGCAGGGCATCTGATTTGACTCAGGAATCAAGATAAGCAGGTTCGAACTTGGCCATCATAAGAAACATTTCCACAGATGGAAACGTAAGACATGTCATGCCCGCGCTCTCTCTCTCTGTCCCACTCTCCCTCTCTCCCTCACCCCAACATCCTGCCCCCATATCTCTCTCTCTCTCTGAGTTCAGTGCTCTCAGTGCTGACGGGTAGTTTGCGGAGGGCACAGCAGAATTTGGGGACAGTTCCGGGTTCCAGCTGGGAAAGTGGGAAAAGCAGGTTTTCCAGTGCTCTGTTCAGTCTACCCAGGCAGGCCTCGCACAGTAACATAGGGGCATCTCTGCAACATCAATAATCCCCACCCAGCCGTTATCACAGGGCAGGGAGGACCAGCAACTCACTGCCTGAGCTTTCAACAGCTCGATTGTGAAGCCTTGCAGAGGCAAATAGCAAACTGGCTGACTGAATGTGTACAGGGTCACTGCACAGTGGAAAAATGGACAAATTAAACATTTAGGTGTCGTGGGTGGTCTATTGATGTTAATCCAGCTCCCTCACACTGTCACTCAGTAACCCTCCTCCTGCACTGTCAGAGGGTCAGTGCTGAGGGAGTGCCGCACTGTCGGAGGGTCAGTACTGAGGGAGTGCCGCACTGTCGGAGGGTCAGTACTGAGGGAGTGCCGCACTGTCGGAGGGTCAGTGCTGAGGGAGTGCCGCACTGTCGGAGGGTCAGTACTGAGGGAGTGCCGCACTGTCGGAGGGTCAGTGCTGAGGGAGTGCCGCACTGTCGGAGGGTCAGTACTGAGGGAATGCCGCACTGTCGGAGGGTCAGTGCTGAGGGAGTGCCGCACTGTCAGAGGGTCAGTGCTGAGGGAGTGCCGCACTGTCGGAGGGTCAGTACTGAGGGAATGTCGCACTGTCGGAGGGTCAGTACTGAGGGAGTGCCGCACTGTCAGAGGGTCAGTGCTGAGGGAGTGCCGCACTGTCAGAGGGTCAGTGCTGAGGGAGTGCCGCACTGTCGGAGTGTCAGTACTGAGGGATTGCCGCACTGTCGGAGGGTCAATACTGAGGGAGTGCCGCACTGTCGGAGGGACATACTGAGGGAGTGCCGCACTGTCGGAGGATCAGTACTGAGGGAGTGCCACACTGTCGGAGGGTCAGTACTGAGGGAGTGCCGCACTGTCGGAGGGTCAGTACTGAGGGAGTGCCGCACTGTCGGAGGGTCAGTGCTGAGGGAGTCCAGCACTGTCGGAGGGTCAGTATTGAGGGAGCGCCGCACTGTCGGAGGGTCAGTACTGAGGGAGCGCCGCACTGTCGGAGGGTTAGTACTGAGGGAGTGCAGCACTGTCGGAGGGTCAGTACTGAGGGAGTGCAGCAATGTCGGAGGGTCAGTACTGAGGGAGCGCCGCACTGTCGGAGGGTCAGTACTGAGGGAGTGCCGCACTGTCAGAGGGTCAGTACTGAGGGAGTGCCGCACTGTCGGAGCGTCAGTACTGAGGGAGTGCCGCACTGTCGGAGGGTCAGTGCTGAGGGTGTGCCGCACTGTCGGAGGGTCAGTACTGAGGGAGCGCCGCGCTGTCAGAGGGTCAGTACTGAGGGAGTGCCGCACTGTCAGAGGGTCAGTACTGAGGGAGTGCCGCACTGTCGGAGCGTCAGTACTGAGGGAGTGCCGCACTGTCAGAGGGTCAGTACTGAGGGAGTGCCGCACTGTCGGAGCGTCAGTGCTGAGGGAGTGCCGCACTGTCGGAGGGTCAGTGCTGAGGGAGTGCCGCAGTGTCGGAGGGTCAGTGCTGAGGGAGCGCCGCGCTGTCAGAGGGTCAGTACTGAGGGAGTGCCGCACTGTCGGCGCGTCAGTACTGAGGGAGTGCCGCACTGTCGGAGGGTCAGTGCTGAGGGTGTGCCGCACTGTCAGAGGGTCAGTGCTGAGGGTGTGCCGCACTGTCAGAGGGTCAGTACTAAGGGAGTGCGGCACTGTCGGAGGGTCAGTAATGAGGGAGTGCGGCACTGTCAGAGGGTCAGTACATAGGGAGTGCCGCACTGTCGGAGGGTCAGTGCTGAGGGAGTGCCGCACTGTCGGAGGGTCAGTGCTGAGGGTGTGCCGCACTGTCGGAGGGTCAATACTGAGGGAGTGCCGCACTGTCGGAGGGTCAGTACTGAGGGAGTCCAGCACTGTCGGAGGGTCAGTACTGAGGGAGGGCCGCACTGTCGGAGGGTCAGTACTGAGGGAGTGCCGCACTGTGGGAGGGTCAGTGCTGAGGGAGCCACTGCCTCTGAGTGGAAGCCTTTGAGGATAGCCTCCTGTGGGTGTTTGTTGTGCTGAAGCAGACGGTGCACTGTGAATCGCTTCCTGCTGCTGATCCGAGGCGATGAGCAATTGCGAGGCTGTGAATTCGTGTGAGAAAGATGTTAATGGGGGGGGGAGGGGTGGGGAGGGGAGAGTGTGCTGACATGGGGGCATGGCGCTCAGAGGAAACCCCATGTCTCTGGCTCTGAACCAAGTGCTCTCAGAGTTTCCACTGCGGTTTCTGCAGCCGAACTCCCACTTGCGTCAACGTTTGACAAAGGGCTGCCTTTGTGTCTCTGCTTTCAGTTTGATGCAGTCTGATTTAACCCTTCACTGACTGCAAACCAGCCAGGAAACCACTTTTACCTGTTCGTACCTGCCCTCCCTCTCCCTCTCCCTCTCTGTCTCTTGCCTGTCAGTCTCTCTCTCTCTCATACACACAGTGAGACACATCAAACACTTCCTGCACCCCGAAGCAGACTTTCTGATGCAGTTCTGGTCACCTGACTGTAGAATCATAGAGTCCCTGCACTGTGGGAACAGGCCATTTGGCCCAACAAGCCCACACTGACTCTCCGAGGAGCAACCCTTCCAGATCCACTCCTCTACCCCATCACTCGACATTTACCCCTGACTAATACACCCTAACCTGCACATCCCTGGGCACTATGGGACAATTTAGCACGGCCAATCCACCCTAACCTGCACATCCCTGGGCACTATGGGACAATTTAGCACGGCCAATCCACCCTAACCTGCACATCCCTGGGCACTATGGGACAATTTAGCACGGCCAATCCACCTTAACCTGCACATCCCTGGGCACTATGGGACAATTTAGCATGGCCAATCCACCCTAACCTGCACATCCCTGGGCACTATGGGACAATTTAGCACGGACAATCCATCCTAACCTGCACATCCCTGGGCACTATGGGACAATTTAGCACGGTCAATCCACCCTAACCTGCACATCCCTGGGCACAATGGGACAATTTAGCACGGTCAATCCACCCTAACCTGCACATCCCTGGGCACTATGGGGCAATTTAGCACGGCCAATCCACCCTAACCTGCACATCCCTGGGCACTATGGGACAATTTAGCACGGCCAATCCACCCTAACCTGCATATCCCTGGACACTATGGGACAATTTAGCACGACCAATCCACCCTAACCTGCACATCCCTGGGCACTATGGGACAATTTAGCACGGCCAATCCACCCTAACCTGCACATCCCTGGACATTATGGGACAATTTAGCACGGCCAATCCACCCTAACCTGCACATCCCTGGACACTATGGGACAATTTAGCACGGCCAATCCACCCTAACCTGCACATCCCTGGACACTATGGGACAATTTAGCACGGACAATCCATCCTAACCTGCACATCCCTGGGCACTATGGGACAATTTAGCACGGTCAATCCACCCTAACCTGCACATCCCTGGGCACAATGGGACAATTTAGCACGGTCAATCCACCCTAACCTGCACATCCCTGGGCACTATGGGGCAATTTAGCACGGCCAATCCACCCTAACCTGCACATCCCTGGGCACTATGGGACAATTTAGCACGGCCAATCCACCCTAACCTGCATATCCCTGGACACTATGGGACAATTTAGCACGACCAATCCACCCTAACCTGCACATCCCTGGGCACTATGGGACAATTTAGCACGGCCAATCCACCCTAACCTGCACATCCCTGGACATTATGGGACAATTTAGCACGGCCAATCCACCCTAACCTGCACATCCCTGGGCACTATGGGACAATTTAGCATGGCCAATCCACCCTAACCTGCACATCCCTGGACATTATGGGACAATTTAGCACGGCCAATCCACCCTAACCTGCATATCCCTGGACACTATGGGACAATTTAGCACGGCCAATCCACCCTAACCTGCACATCCCTGGACACTATGGGACAATTTAGCACGGCCAATCCACCCTAACCTGCACATCCCTGGGCACTGTGGGACAATTTAGCACGGCCAATCCACCGTAACCTGCACATCCCTGGACACTATGGGACAATTTAGCACGGCCAATCCACCCTAACCTGCACATCCCTGGACACTATGGGACAATTTAGCACGGCCAATCCACCGTAACCTGCACATCCCTGGGCACTATGGGACAATTTAGCATGGCCAATCCACCCTAACCTGCACATCCCTGGGCACTATGGGACAATGTAGCATGGCCAATCCACCCTAACCTGCACATCCCTGGACATTATGGGACAATTTAGCACGGCCAATCCACCCTAACCTGCATATCCCTGGACACTATGGGACAATTTAGCACGGCCAATCCACCGTAACCTGCACATCCCTGGACACTATGGGACAATTTAGCACGGCCAATCCACCCTAACCTGCACATCCCTGGACACTATGGGACAATTTAGCACGGCCAATCCACCCTAACCTGCACATCCCTGGGCACTATGGGACAATTTAGCACGGCCAATCCACCGTAACCTGCACATCCCTGGACACTATGGGACAATTTAGCACGGCCAATCCACCCTAACCTGCACATCCCTGGACACTATGGGACAATTTAGCACGGCCAATCCACCGTAACCTGCACATCCCTGGGCACTATGGGACAATTTAGCACGGTCAATCCACCCTAACCTGCACATCCCTGGGCACTATGGGACAATTTAGCACGGCCAATCCACCCTAACCTGCACATCCCTGGACACTATGGGACAATTTAGCACGGCCAATCCACCCTAACCTGCACATCCCTGGACACTATGGGACAATTTAGCACGGCCAATCCACCCTAACCTGCTCATCCCTGGGCACTATGGGACAATTTAGCACGGCCAATCCACCCTAACCTGCACATCCCTGGGCACTATGGGACAATTTAGCACGGCCAATCCCCCCTAACCTGCACATCCCTGGGCACTATGGGACAATTTAGCACGGCCAATCCACCGTAACCTGCACATCCCTGGGCACTATGGGACAATTTAGCACGGTCAATCCACCCTAACCTGGGCACTATGGGACAATTTAGCACGGCCAATCCACCCTAACCTGCACATCCCTGGGCACTATGGGACAATTTAGCACGGCCAATCCCCCCTAACCTGCACATCCCTGGGCACTATGGGACAATTTAGCACGGCCAATCCACCCTAACCTGCACATCCCTGGGCACTATGGGACGATTTAGCACGGCCAATCCCCCCTAACCTGCACATCCCTGGGCACTATGGGACAATTTAGCATGGCCAATCCACCCTAACCTGCACATCCCTGGGCACTATGGGACAATTTAGCACGGCCAATCCACCCTAACCTGCACATCTTTGGACTGTGGGAGGAAACCCACGCAGTCACGGGGAGAATATGCAAACTCCACACAGACAGTTGCCCGAGGGTGGCATCGAACCCGGCTAACCACTGAGCCACTGGACAGGGTGCATAAAGAATTTACAAGAATGGTGCCAGGGTTGGAGGATTTGAGCTACAGGGAGAGGCTGAACAGGCTGGAGCTGTTTTCCCTGGAGCGTCGGAGGCTGAGGGGTGACCTTATAGAACTTTATAAAGTCGTGAGGGGCCATGGTTAGGGTAAATAGGCAAAGTCTTTTCCCTGGGATGGGGAGTCTGGAACTAGAGGGGCATAGGTTTAGGGTGAGAGGGGAAAGATATAAACGAGATCTAAGGGGCAACCTTTTCACACAGAGGGTGGTACGTGTATGGAATGATCTGCCAGAGGAAGTGGTGGAGGCTGGTACAATGACAACATTTGAGGCTGAGACGAGATCAGTCACGATTATATCGAATGGGAGAGCAGACAGGATGGGCTGAATGGCCTGATCAGGCTTCTCATTTCAATGTTCGCCATTGGCACCCTCGCAGGCCTAACCCCCCGAACTGGAATCCTGCCCCATTTTGGTTAATAGTGCCCCCCCCCCCCCCCCCCCCTCCCCAATCTCCCACCCTCTGCCCCCAGGAGGTCTAGTGGTACAGTCACCTGACCTGTTTATCCAGAGACCCAGTTAATGATTCGGGGACTCGTGTTCGAATCCCCCAGGCAGTGGGATTTGAATTCAATAAAAACTCTGGAATTAAGGATCTAAAGATGATCGTGAATCCATTGTTGATTGTCAGAAAAACCCAAAATGGTTCACTAATTTAGGGAAGGAATCTGCCATCCTTCCCTGGTCTGGGCCTACACATGACTGGACCCACAGTAATGGGGTTGACACTTAACTGTCCCCCCACCCCGGGCAATAAAGACCCTCCGTGAGTGAATTAAAAGCAAAATGAATATTTTTAAAATGGGTAGGATCTCCTGTCCCATTGAACTTCCCCTAACACCAGCGTAGAGGAACACGGGCCTATGAATCTAGGCTTCAGTAAGGCCTAGCAACCGTCTCGAAGACCCCATAACCACTTCCCAATGTTCTCCAATTGTCCATGTTTTTCCCTCATCGTAGAGTACGCCTTTTGGGGCCACCCTTCTGGACTTTTCTAGAAGCTTCTATCGCTCGGGATGGCGGGGGTGGGGGGGGCCTTCCGGTCTACTTTTTACTTGAGATAATGACTGGGCCCCAGCGGCCGGACTAAGCGAAAAGGGGAAGTGGTTGCTGTTCTCTAGAAAGTAGTATTGTGGCAGCGATTAACAAAGATCTTCACGGGCTCGCAAGACTGGACATAGGAAAGTTGTTTCCATTCGGCGGTGGGGGGAGGGGGGTGAAAGATTTATCGAACAAGAGATTGTTGCTAATTCATCTGACGGGTGACCCAGAGCGAGTGGGGAGGGATGGATGGGGGAACCCTGAACCACAATGACAGGGAAGGGAGGGGGGTGGTGGGGGGGGGGGGATATTGAGGGTCCAGAACATATACACACCGCCCCACCTCAGCGACACGTGCGTGCAAACCAGACAACAACAGCTCGCCTTTAGGTAGCTCCCTTCGTGTGGAGTGGGCCCCGCAGGGAAAGTGTATGATGGCAAACAGTTTTGTCAGTGAAATCCATTTTTTTCCGAATCGAATCGAAAAGAGAGAGAGAGAGAGAGAGTAAGTGGGGGGCTGGGAGGAGAGGAGGAGGAGGAGGAGGAGGGAGGGTCGGGGGGAAATCTCCAGGACATCAGGCCTCACGCAGCTAAAGGTACAACTGCCACTGGAGGAGGGAGAGGGTGTGGGGGCCGGAGGGGGTGACAGAGATAGGGAGGGGGTTACAGAGATAGGGAGGGGGTGTAGGGGCCGGAGGGGGTTACAGAGATAGGGAGGGGGTGTGGGGGCCGGAGGGGGTTACAGAGATAGGGAGGGGGAGTAGGGGCCGGAGGGGGTTACAGAGATAGGGAGGGGGTGTAGGGGGTGGAGGGGGTTACAGAGATAGGGAGGGGGTGTAGGGGCTGGAGGGGGTTACAGAGATAGGGAGGGGGTGTAGGGGCTGGAGGGGGTTACAGAGATAGGGAGGGGGTGTGGGGGCCGGAGGGGGTTACAGAGATAGGGAGGGGGAGTAGGGGCCGGAGGGGGTTACAGAGATAGGGAGGGGGTGGAGGGGGTTACAGAGATAGGGAGGGGGTGTAGGGGCTGGAGGGGGTTACAGAGATAGGGAGGGGGTGTAGGGGCTAGAGGGGGTGACAGAGATAGGGAGGGGGTGTAGGGGCTGGAGGGGGTGACAGAGATAGGGAGGGGGAGTGGGGGCCAGAGGGAGTTACAGAAGGATGGAGGGGGTTACAGAGATAGGGAGGGGGTGTAGGGTCCGGAGGGGGTTACAGAGATAGGGAGGGGGTGTGGGGCCGGAGGGGGTTACACAGATAGGGAGGGGGTGTAGGGGCTGGAGGGGGTTACAGAGATAGGGAGGGGGTGTGGGGGCCGGAGGGGGTTACACAGATAGGGAGGGGGTGTAGGGACTGGAGGGGGTTACAGAGATAGGGAGGGGGAGTGGGGGCCAGAGGGAGTTACAGAGGGATGGAGAGGGTTACAGAGATAGGGAGGGGGTGTAGGGGCTGGAGGGGGTTACAGAGATAGGGAGGGGGTGTAGGGGCTGAAGGGAGTTACAGAGGGATGGAGGGAGTTACAGAGATAGGGAGGGGGTGTAGGGGCTGGAGGGGGTTACAGAGATAGGGAGGGGGTGTAGGGGCTGGAGGGGGTTACAGAGATAGGGAGAGGGTGTAGGGGCCGGAGGGGGTGACAGAGATAGGGAGGGGGTGTAGGGGCCGGAGGGGGTGACAGAGATAGGGAGGGGGTGTAGGGGCTGGAGGGGGTTACAGAGATAGGGAGGGGATGTAGGGGCCGGAGGGGGTGACCGAGATAGGGAGGGGGGTGTAGGGGCTGGAGGGGTTACGGAGATAGGGAGGGGGAGTGGGGGCCAGAGGGAGTTACAGAGGGATGGAGGGGGTTACAGAGATAGGTAGGGGATGGAGGGGGATACAGAGATAGGGAGGGGGTGTAGGGGCTGGAGGGAGTTACAGAGATAGGGAGGGGGGTGTAGGGGCTGGAGGGGGTGACAGAGATAGGGAGGGGGTGTAGGGGCCGGAGGGGGTTACAGAGATAGGGACGGGGAGGGGGAGTGGGGGCCAGAGGGAGTTACAGAGGGATGGAGGGGGTTACAGAGATAGGTAGGGGATGGAGGGGAATACAGAGATAGGGAGGGGGTCTAGGGGCTGGAGGGAGTTACAGAGATAGGGAGGGGGGTGTAGGGGCTGGAGGGGGTGACAGAGATAGGGAGGGGGTTACAGAGATAGGGAGGGGGTGTAGGGAATGGAGGGGGTTACAGAGATAGGGAGGGGGAGTGGGGGCCAGAGGGAGTTACAGAGGGATGGAGGGGGTTCCAGAGGTAGAGAGGGGATGTTGGGGCTGGAGGGGGTTACAGAGATAGGTAGGGGATGGAGGGGGATACAGAGATAGGAAGGGGGTGTAGAGGCCGGAGGGAGTTACAGAGATGGGGAGGGGGTGTAGGAGATGGAGGGGGTTACAGAGATGGGGAGGGGGTGTAGGAGATGGAGGGGGTTACAGAGATGGGGAGTGTGTGTCGGGGATGGAGGGGGTTACAGCGATAGGGAGGGGGTGAAGGGGGTTACACAGATACACACAGATACACAGTCTCACACTGACACTCTCATACTCACATACACAGTCTCACACTGACACTCAGACACACAGATACACAGTCTCACACTGACACACACACATACACAGTCTCACACTGACACTCTCAGACACACAGATACACAGTCTCACACTGACACACACACATACACAGTCTCACACTGACACTCTCAGACACACAGATACACAGTCTCACACACACACAGATACACAGTCTCACACTGACACTCTCATACTCACATACACAGTCTCACACTGACACTCAGACACACAGATACACAGTCTCACACTGACACACACACATACACAGTCTCACACTGACACTCTCAGACACACAGATACACAGTCTCACACTGACACACACACTTACACAGTCTCACACTGACACTCTCAGACACACAGATACACAGTCTCACACTGACACACACAGTCTCACACTGACACACATATACAGTGTCACACTGACACACACACATATACAGTGTCACACTGACACACACACATATACAGTCTCACACTGACACTCTCAAACACACACAGATACACAGTCTCACACTGACACTCTCTCACACACAGATACATAGTCTCACACTGACACTCTCTCACACACACAGATACACAGTCTCACACTGACACTCTCTCACACACAGATACACAGTCTCACACTGACACTCTCTCACACACAGATACACAGTCTCACACTGACACTCTCTCACACACACAGATACACAGTCTCACACTGACACTCTCTCACACACACAGATACACAGTCTCACACTGACACTCTCTCTCACACACAGATACACAGTCTCACACTGACACTCTCTCACACACAGATACACAGTCTCACACTGACCCTCTCACACACAGATACACAGTCTCACACTGACACTCTCTCACACACACAGATACACAGTCTCACACTGACACTCTCTCACACACAGAAACACAGTCTCACACTGACACTCTCAGACACACAGATACACAGTCTCACACTGACACTCACACACACAAATACACAGTCTTACACTGACACTCTCTCACACACACAGATACACAGTCTCACACTGACACACATATACAGTGTCACACTGACACACACACATATACAGTCTCACACTGACACTCTCAAACACACACAGATTCACAGTCTCACACTGACACTCTCTCACACACAGATACACAGTCTCACACTGACACTCACACACACAGATACACAGTCTCACACTGACACTCTCTCTCTCACACACAGATATACAGTCTCACACTGACACTCTCACACACAGATACACAGTCTCACACTGACACTCTCTCACACACACAGATACACAGTCTCACACTGACACTCTCACACACACAGATACACAGTCTCACACTGACACTCTCTCACACACAGATACACAGTCTCACACTGACACTCTCTCACACACACAGATACACAGTCTCACACTGACACTCTCTCACACACAGATACACAGTCTCACACTGACACACTCTCACACACACAGATACACAGTCTCACACTGACACTCTCTCACACACACAGATACACAGTCTCACACTGACACTCTCTCACACACACAGATACACAGTCTCACACTGACACTCTCTCACACACACAGATACAGTCTCACACTGACACTCTCTCACACACACAGATACACAGTCTCACACTGACACTCTCTCACACACACAGATACAGTCTCACACTGACACTCTCACACACAGATACACAGTCTCACACTGACACTCTCTCACACACAGATACACAGTCTCACACTGACACTCTCTCACACACAGATACACAGTCTCACACTGACACACTCTCACGCACACAGATACACAGTCTCACACTGACACACTCTCACACACACAGATACACAGTCTCACACTGACACTCTCTCACACACACAGATACACAGTCTCACACTGACACTCTCTCACACACAGATACACAGTCTCACACTGACACTCTCTCACACACACAGATACACAGTCTCACACTGACACTCTCTCACACACACAGATACACAGTCTCACACTGACACTCTCTCACACACAGATACACAGTCTCACACTGACACTCTCTCACACACACAGATACACAGTCTCACACTGACACTCTCTCACACACACAGATACACAGTCTCACACTGACACTCTCTCACACACAGATACACAGTCTCACACTGACACTCTCTCACACACAGATACACAGTCTCACACTGACACTCTCTCTCACACACAGATACACAGTCTCACACTGACACTCTCTCACACACACAGATACACAGTCTCACACTGACACTCTCTCACACACAGATACACAGTCTCACACTGACACTCTCTCACACACAGATACACAGTCTCACACTGACACACTCTCACACACACAGATACACAGTCTCACACTGACACACTCTCTCACACACAGATACACAGTCTCACACTGACACTCTCTCACACACACAGATACACAGTCTCACACTGACACTCTCTCACACACAGATACACAGTCTCACACTGACACTCTCTCACACACAGATACACAGTCTCACACTGACACTCTCTCTCACACAGATACACAGTCTCACACTGACACTCACACACACAAATACACAGTCTCACACTGACACTCTCTCTCACACACAGATACACAGTCTCACACTGACACTCTCTCACACACACAGATACACAGTCTCACACTGACACACTCTCACACACAGATACACAGTCTCACACTGACACTCTCTCACACACAGATACACAGTCTCACACTGACACTCTCTCTCACACAGATACACAGTCTCATACTGACACTCTCTCACACACAGATACACAGTCTCACACTGACACTCTCTCACACACAGATACACAGTCTCACACTGACACACTCTCACACACACAGATACACAGTCTCACACTGACACACTCTCACACACACAGATACACAGTCTCACACTGACACTCTCTCACACACACAGATACACAGTCTCACACTGACACTCTCTCACACACAGATACACAGTCTCACACTGACACTCTCTCACACACACAGATACACAGTCTCACACTGACACTCTCTCTCACACACAGATACACAGTCTCACACTGACACACTCTCACACACACAGATACAGTCTCACACTGACACTCTCTCACACACAGATACACAGTCTCACACTGACACTCTCTCACACACAGATACACAGTCTCACACTGACACTCTCTCACACACAGATACACAGTCTCACACTGACACACTCTCACACACACAGATACACAGTCTCACACTGACACTCTCTCTCACACACAGATACACAGTCTCACACTGACACACTCTCACACACACAGATACACAGTCTCACAATGACACTCTCACACACACACAGATACACAGTCTCACACTGACACACTCTCACACACACAGATACACAGTCTCACACTGACACACTCTCACACACACAGATACACAGTCTCACACTGACACACTCTCACACACACAGATACACAGTCTCACACTGACACACTCTCACACACACAGATACACAGTCTCACACTGACACACTCTCACACACACAGATACACAGTCTCACACTGACACACTCTCACACACACAGATACACAGTCTCACACTGACACACTCTCACACACACAGATACACAGTCTCACACTGACACACTCTCACACACACAGATACACAGTCTCACACTGACACTCTCTCACACACAGATACACAGTCTCACACTGACTCTCACACACAGATACACAGTCTCACACTGACACACTCTCACACACACAGATACACAGTCTCACACTGACACACTCTCACACACACAGATACACAGTCTCACACTGACACTCTCTCACACACACAGATACACAGTCTCACACTGACACTCTCTCACACACACAGATACACAGTCTCACACTGACACTCTCTCACACACACAGATACACAGTCTCATACTGACACTCTCTCACACACACAGATACACAGTCTCATACTGACACTCTCTCACACACACAGATACACAGTCTCACACTGACACTCTCACACACAGATACACAGTCTCACACTGACACTCTCTCACACACACAGATACACAGTCTCACACTGACACTCTCTCACACACAGATACACAGTCTCACACTGACACTCTCACACACAGATACACAGTCTCACACTGACACTCTCTCACACACACAGATACACAGTCTCACACTGACACTCTCTCACACACACAGATACACAGTCTCACACTGACACTCTCTCACACACAGATACACAGTCTCACACTGACACTCTCTCACACACAGATACACAGTCTCACACTGATGCGCACATGCACACGCACTCTTATTCACACACACACACGCACTCACTCTCAGTTACACACACACACTGTCACACACACACGCACTCACTCTAATGCTCACATTCTCTCACATAAGTTTGAACTCATCAGTGGTTAGCACTGCAGCCTCACAGCGGCAGGGACCCAGGTTCAATCCCATCCTCGGGCGACTGTCTGCGTGGGGTTTCCTCCGGGTGCTCCATTTTCCTCCCACAGTCCAAAGGTGTGCAGGTTAGGGTGGATTGGCCATGGGAAATGCAGGGTTTCAGGGATGAGGTTGTGAGTGCTTATCGGTGAATCAGTGTGGTTTAGGTGGGCTGAGTGGCTTGTTGCCCAGTGGGCATTGAACCCAGGCACCTTCTGACCTAAAGGCAAGGACACTACCACTGCCAAACAGGAGCCCCTTCAAACACTCCGGAGATGTCTGGGATAGTATGAGGAGAGACTGGATCGGTTCGATCTGTACTCACTGGGAGGGGGGTTTGAGAAGACCGAGGAAGGACATCTCGGAGAAAGCAATAAAATCCCAACAGGACCAGACAGGATCAAGGATGCTCCCGATGACTCAGGAAGCCCAGAATTGGGGTGGGGGGGGGGTGGTGGGAGGCGTCATAGTCTAAGGATGACGGGGGTGGGAGCCATTTCAGACTGAGATGGGGAGTAATGTCTTCCCCCAGAGATTGCGGGGGGGGGGTGCCTGTGGGATTCTCTGTCACATAGAGAGGGGTAGGGGCCGAAACATCGAATGTTTTGAGGAAGGAGTTGGATCGAGTTCTCGGGGCTGAAGGGAGACAGCGGGGAACGGGGGGGGGGGGACTGAGTCGGACGGTCAGCCATGATCCCATTGGATGGCGGAGAAGGGGCCGAATGGCCTCCTCCCGCTTCTGTTTTCTATGTTTCCTTCCGTCTCAGAGTATTTGCCAATCCCACTCCTGACAGGCCTCATGTTTACACCCTTGTGAGCCACGGAACTCGCTCCTCTCTCGTCAGCCTGAACTGTTCCTCAACGTTGCGAGAACGTTGACTGACTTCCCCCAACCCCCCACCCCCCACCCCCCCACAATTCTGCCCAGAACTCCTTCCCGGTCACTCCAGGAATGCTCTGATCTTTTGTATCGAAAGACAACGTCAGAGAGCCGCCCTGTGCTCCAATTGGGTCAGTCACGGACTCTTCCTGTTTATCACTCGCTCCGCCATCGAGATAATCCAGCACGGAAACAGTCCCTTCGGCCCAATCTGTCCATGCCAACCCGATATCTCAATTAATCCAGTCCCATTCAAAGTCATAGAGATGAACAGCACGGAAAGAGACGCTTCGGCCCAACCTGTCCATGCCGACCAGATATCCTAAATTAATCTGGTCCCATTTGCCAGCACTTGGCCCATATCCCTCTAAACCCTTCCTATTCATGTCCCCATCCAGATGCCTTTTAAATGTTGTCATTGTACCAGCCTCCACCACTTCCTCTGGCAGCTCATTCCATACACGCACCACCCTCCGTGTGAAAAAGTTGCCCCTTAGGTCTCTTTTATATCTTTCCCCTCTCACCCTAAACCTATGCCCTCTAGTTTCCCCCACCCCGGGGAAAAGACTTTGCCTATTTATCCTATCCATACGCCTCATGATTTTATAAACCTCTATAAGGTCACCCCTCAGCCTCCGACGCTCCAGGGAAAACAGCCCCGGCCTGTTCAGCCTCTCCCTGTAGCTCAAACCCTCCAGCCCCGGCAACAACATCCTTGTAAATCTTTCACAACATCCTTCTTCCAACGGGGAGACCGAATTTGCATGCAATATTCCAAAAGTGCCGATACCAACCCAATTGAGACGCACATACCTACCTTGTTTAGCAAAAACGACTGCCTTTCTTTCTCGTTGTGACTTTAAACTTCCTCATCCGATGTAAATAAAGACCGAGCTATGCCAAAAGTACTTGCGATTAAAATAGTCTGGAATGGAGTTGGATTGGATCAGACCCAAGACCCCCAAGGGGTTCTGACTTGGAGGGATAACACATAAAGCGTCGCTCGCCTCTTGACGATAAAAGGCTCTTCGTGGTCTCAAACCCCGGTTGAATGTTCCGACAGCGGTGCCATGACTGGATGAGCAACGCAGAGGAGCCCCAGGTCGAATCCAAACCCCCTCCCCCCACTGTCGGGATTTAAATTCACTTTACAAAGTGTGGAATTTGAGCTTTACTCTGGTTGGGACAGTGACCTGTTGGAGGTGGTCAACTGAATGAAGAAAGTCCGGCGTCTCGTTGACGGAAATCCCTTCCCTCGGCCTCCTCCTACATGTGACCCCAGACCCACGGCAACCGGGCCTGGCTCATAACCGGGCCCGTACCCTGACCAACTCCGTTCGAGGGGCAGCTAGGGATGGCCCAGACATATTGGGCAGGGGATCGCTCCCCACCCCCACGGGATCGCTCCCCACCCCCACAGGATCTCAGTTCTTTTCAGATGTTGGGGTCCTGGGGTGTGTTGCCGAACAAAGAGACCTTGGGGTTGCAGTTTTGCCTCAAGTCCCTTTTATATCTTTCCCCTCTCGCCTTTAACCTATGCCCTCTAGTTCTGGACTCCCCTACCCTGGAGAAAAGACCTTGTCTACTTACACTATCCACCCCCCTCGCCTCAGGGAAAAGACTTTGCCTATTTACCCTATCCATGCTTCTCATAATTTTGTAAACCTCTATAAGGTCACCCCTCAGCCTCCGACGCTGCAGGGAAAACAGCCCCAGCCTGTTCAGCCTCTCCCTATAGCTCATACCCTCCAACCCTGGCAACATCCTTGTAAATCCTTTCTGAACCCTTTCAAGTTTCACAACATCTTTCCGATAGGAAGGAGACCAGAATTGCACGCAATATTCCAACAGTGGCCTAACCAATGTCCTGTACAGCCGCAACATGACCTCCCAACTCCTGTACTCAATACTCTGACCAATAAAGGAAAGCATACCAAACGCTGCCTTCACTGTCCTATCTACAGCTTTTCCCTGGAGGGTTGGTGGTTGAGGGGTGACCTTACAGAGGTTTATAAAAGGGACCTGAGGGGTGTGGGGGTGTACGGGGAGTGGGACCGGGGATGTATGTGAGGCCTGGTTTACACCCACCCCACGGTCCCACTCCCCGTACACCCTCACCCACTCCCCCGGTCCCACTCCCCGTACACCCTCACCCACCCCCCTGGTCCCACTCCCCGAACCCCCCCACCCCTCATCTCACTCCCTGTACACTCGCACCCACCCCCCCCATCCCCTGTCCCACTCCTCGTACACCCTCACCCACCCCCCCATCCCCTGTCCCACTCCCTGTACACTCGCACCCACCCCCCCCATCCCCTGTCCCACTCCCCGTACACCCTCACCCACCCCCCCATCCCCTGTCCCACTCCCTGTACACTCGCACCCACCCCCCCATCCCCTGTCCCACTCCCCGTACACCCTCACCCCCCCCATCCCCTGTCCCACTCCCTGTACATTCGCACCCACCCCCCCCATCCCCTGTCCCACTCCCCGTACACCCTCACCCACCACCCCCATCCCCTGTCCCGCTCCCCGTACACCCTCACCCACCCCCCCCATCCCCTGTCCAACTCCCCGTACACCCTCACCCACCCCCCCATCCCCTGTCCCACTCCCCGTACACCCTCACCCACCCCCCCATCCCCTGTCCCACTCCCTGTACACCCTCACCCACCCCCCTGGTCCCACTCCCTGAACACCCTCACCCCCCCCCCACCATCCCCTGTCCCACTCCCTGTACACCCTCACCCACCCCCCCATCCCCTGTCCCACTCCCTGAACACCCTCACCCCCCCACCCCGGTCCCACTCCCTGAACACCCTCACCCCCCACTCCCGGTCCCAGTCCCCGTATATCCTCACCCACACCCCCGATCCCACTCCCCTTACACCCTCACCCACCCCTCCCGGTCCCACTCCCCATACACCCTCACCCATCCCCAGTCCCACTCCCCATACACCCTCACCCATCCCCCCATACACCCTCACCCATCCCCAGTCCCACTCCCCATACACCCTCACCCATCCCTCCGCACACCCTCACCCACCCCAAGGGGACGCTGGGTCCCTGTCGGATGTGTCTTGCTCTGAATTCGTGACACCCCCTTGCCCTCACACCCGCACAGTGCCCACTGCTGGCATGGCAGGGGGAGCTGGTTTATTCCAAACCCAAACCCACCCCCGTGTACCGACAGCTCACTTTGTAACCCGTCAGGCGTGAAGGGGCTTTTTTGACCCCCAGGGGTGGGGTGGTAGGGTCAGGAGAGCGGGCGGTGTGTCTCGACCCTCAGAGTGATTTACTGTCTCTTTTCCTGCCCCCTCGCCTCCCCACACCCCCACTCACCCTCTCCCACCACCGTGTCACCCTCCCCTCGGCTCCCCCCTCCTCCTCCAGATGAAATCGTGGAAGGCGTTTTTCACCATGGTCCACTGGACCTACCGAAGATCCAACTCCTGGATCCAGCTGGCGGGTCACGAAGGTAGGAATCTGGGACCACTTTGGGGAGGGGGTTGATCCGCGAAGGGGAGGGGGGAACTGCATGTTGTACCTTACTACATGGAAAAGGTTTGGGGGACGGTGTCTCGGCCATGGATGAAGTGCTGTGTTCCCATGTTGGACGTATGCACCCTGTGTGTGACGCTCCCTCAGCACTGACCCTCCGACAGTGCGGCGCTCCCTCAGTACTGACCCTCCGACAGTGCGGCACTCCCTCAGTACTGACCCTCCGACAGTGCGGCTCTCCCTCAGTACTGACCCTCCGACAGTGCGGCACTCCCTCAGTACTGACCTACTGACAGTGCGGCACTCCCTCAGTACTGACCTACTGACAGTGCGGCACTCCCTCAGTACTGACCCTCCGACAGTGCGGCACTCCCTCAGTACTGACCCTCCGACAGTGCGGCACTCCCTCAGTACTGACCCTCCGACAGTGCGGCACTCCCTCAGTACTGACCCTCCGACAGTGCGGCACTCCCTCAGTACTGACCCTCCGACAGTGCGGCACTCCCTCAGTACTGACCCTCCGACAGTGCGGCTCTCCCTCAGTACTGACCCTCCGACAGTGCGGCACTCCCTCAGCACTGACCCTCCGACAGTGCGGCACTCCCTCAGTACTGACCCTCCGACAGTGCGGCGCTCGCTCAGTACGGCCCCTCCGACAGTGCCCACTCCCTCAGTACTGACCCTCCGACAGTGCGGCACTCCCTCAGTACTGACCCTCCGACAGTGCCCACTCCCTCAGCACTGACCCTCCGACGGTGCGGCACTCCCTCAGTACTGACCCTCCGACAGTGCGGCACTCCCTCAGTACTGACCCTCCGACAGTGCCCACTCCCTCAGCACTGACCCTCCGACGGTGCGGCACTCCCTCAGCACTGACCCTCCGACAGTGCGGCACTCCCTCAGTACTGACCCTCCGACAGCGCGGCGCTCGCTCAGTACGGCCCCTCCGACAGTGCCCACTCCCTCAGTACTGACCCTCCGACAGTGCGGCACTCCCTCAGTACTGACCCTCCGACAGTGCGGCACTCCATCAGTACTGACCCTCCGACAGTGCCCACTCCCTCAGTACTGACCCTCCGACAGTGCGGCACTCCCTCAGTACTGACCCTCCGACAGTGCGGCACTCCCTCAGTACTGACCCTCCGACAGTGCGGCACTCCCTCAGTACTGACCCTCCGACAGTGCGGCACTCCCTCAGTACTGACCCTCCGACAGTGCGGCTCTCCCTCAGTACTGACCCTCCGACAGTGCGGCTCTCCCTCAGTACTGACCCTCCGACAGTGCGGCACTCCCTCAGCACTGACCCTCCGACAGTGCGGCACTCCCTCAGTACTGACCCTCCGACAGTGCGGCGCTCGCTCAGTACTGACCCTCCGACAGTGCGGCACTCCCTCAGTACGGCCCCTCCGACAGTGCCCACTCCCTCAGTACTGACCCTCCGACAGTGCGGCACTCCCTCAGTACTGACCCTCCGACAGTGCCCACTCCCTCAGCACTGACCCTCCGACAGTGCGGCACTCCCTCAGTACTCACCCTCCGACAGTGCGGCACTCCCTCAGTACGGCCCCTCCGACAGCGCGGCGCTCGCTCAGTACGGCCCCTCCGACAGCGCGGCACTCCCTCAGTACTGACCCTCCGACGGTGCGGCACTCCCTCAGTACTGACCCTCCGACAGTGCGGCACTCCCTCAGTACTGACACGCTGACAGTGCGGCACTCCCTCAGTACTGACCCTCTGACAGTGCGGCACTCCCTCAGTACTGACCCTCTGACAGTGCGGCACTCCCTCAGTACTGACACGCTGACAGTGCGGCACTCCCTCAGTACTGACCCTCCGACAGTGCGGCACTCCCTCAGTACTGACCCTCCGACAGTGCGGCACTCCCTCAGTACTGACCCTCTGACAGTGCGGCACTCCCTCAGTACTGACCCTCTGACAGTGCGGCACTCCCTCAGTACTGACCCTCCGACAGTGCGGCTCTCCCTCAGCACTGACCCTCCGACGGTGTGGCACTCCCTCAGCACTGACCCTCCGACAGTGCGGCACTCCCTCAGTACTGACCCTCCGACAGTGCGGCACTCCCTCAGCACTGACCCTCCGACAGTGCGGCACTCCCTCAGTACTGACCCTCTGACAGTGCGGCACTCCCTCAGTACTGACCCTCCGACGGTGCGGCACCCCCTCAGCACTGACCCTCCGACGGTGCGGCACCCCCTCAGCACTGACAATCCGACAGTGCGGGGCTCCCTCAGTACTGCCCCTCCGACAGTGCGGCACTCCCTCTGTACTGCCCCTCCGACAGTGCGGCACTCCCTCTGTACTGCCCCTCCGACAGTGCGGCACTCTCTCAGTACTGACCCTCCGACAGTGCGGCACTCTCTCAGTACTGCCCCTCCGACAGTGCGGCACTCCCTCAGTACTGACCCTCCGACAGTGCGGCACTCTCTCAGTACTGCCCCTCCGACAGTGCGGCACTCTCTCAGTACTGCCCCTCCGACAGTGCGGCACTCTCTCAGTACTGCCCCTCCGACAGTGCGGCACTCCCTCAGTACTGACCCTCCGACTGTGCGGCGCTCCCTCAGTACTGACCCTCCGACAGTGCGGCACTCCCTCAGTACTGACCCTCCGACAGTGCGGCACTCTCTCAGTACTGCCCCTCCGACAGTGCGGCACTCTCTCAGTACTGCCCCTCCGACAGTGCGGCACTCCCTCAGCACTGACCCTCCGACAGTGCGGCACTCCCCCAGTACTGACCCTCCGACAGTGCGGCAATCCCTCAGCACTGACCCTCCGATAGTGCCCAGTCCCTCATTACTGACCCTCCGACAGTGCGGCACACCCTCAGTACTGCCCCTCCGACAGTGCGGCACTCACTCAGTACTGCCCCTCCGACAGTGCCCACTCCCTCAGCACTGACCCTCCGACAGTGCCCACTCCCTCAGTACTGACCCTCCGACGGTGCGGCACCCCCTCAGCACTGACCCTCCGACAGTGCCCACTCCCTCAGCACTGACCCTCCGACAGTGCCCACTCCCTCAGTACTGACCCTCCGACAGTGCCCACTCCCTCAGTACTGACCGTCCGACGGTGCGGCACTCCCTCAGTATTGACCCTCCGACAGTGCGGGGCTCCCTCAGTACTGACCCTCCGCCAGTGCGGCGCTCCCTCAGTACTGCCCCTCCGACAGTGCGGCACTCCCTCAGTACTGACCCTCCGACAGTGCGGCACACCCTCAGTACTGACCCTCCGACAGTGCGGCACACCCTCAGTACTGACCCTCCGACAGTGCGGCACTCCCTCAGTACTGACCCTCCGACAGTGCGGGGCTCCCTCAGTACTGACCCTCCGACGGTGCGGCACTCCCTCAGCAATGACCGTCCGACAGTGCGGGGCTCCCTCAGCACTGACCCTCCGACGGTGCGGCACACCCTCAGTACTGCCCCTCCGACAGTGCGGCACTCCCTCACCACTGACCCTCTGACAGTGCAGCACTCTGTCAGCACTGACCCTCCGACAGTGCGGCACTCCCTCAGTACTGACCCTCCGACAGTGTGGCACTCCCTCAGCACTGACCCTCCGACAGTGCCCACTCCCTCAGTACTGCCCCTCCGACGGTGCGGCACTCCCTCAGTACTGACCCTCCGCCAGTGCGGCACGCCCTCAGTACTGACCCTCCGACAGTGCCCACTCCCTCAGTACTGACCCTCCGACAGTGCGGCACTCCCTCAGTACTGACCCTCCGACAGTGCGGGGCTCCCTCAGCACTGACCCTCCGACAGTGCGGGGCTCCCTCAGCACTGACCCTCTGACAGTGCGGCGCTCCCTCTGTACTGCCCCTCCGACAGTGCGGCCCTCCGACAGTGCCCACTCCCCCAGTACTGACCGTCCGACGGTGCGGCACCCCCTCAGCACTGACCCTCT
The DNA here is from genome assembly GCF_037043375.1 of Chiloscyllium plagiosum. Classification (NCBI taxonomy): domain Eukaryota; kingdom Metazoa; phylum Chordata; class Chondrichthyes; order Orectolobiformes; family Hemiscylliidae; genus Chiloscyllium; species Chiloscyllium plagiosum. Next base: position 10,084,072 of record NW_028270184.1, on the reverse strand, counting down.
GACAGTGCCCAGTCCCTCATTACTGACCCTCCGACAGTGCGACACTCCCTCAGGATTGACCCTCTGACAATGCGGTGCTCCCTCAGTACTGACCCTGTGACAGTGCAGCACTCCCTCAGCACTGACCCTCCGACAGTGCAGCACTCCCTCAGCACTGACCCTCCAACAGTGCAGCGCTCCCTCAGCACTGACCCTCCGACAGTGCCCACTCCCTCAGCACTGACCCTCTGACAGTGTGGCACTCCCTCAGTACTGCGCCTCCGACAGTGCGGAACTCCCTCAGTACTGCCCCTCCGACAGTGCGGCACTCCCTCAGTACTGACCCACCGACAGTGCGGCACTCCCTCAGCACTGACCCTCTGACATGCGGCACTCCCTCAGCACTGATCCTCTGACAGTGCCCACTCCCTCAGTACTGCCCCTCCGACGGTGCGGCACCCCCTCAGCACTGACCCTCCGACAGTGTGGCACTCCCTCAGTACTGACCCTGTGACAGTGCAGCACTCCCTCAGTACTGATCCTCCGACTGTGCAGCGCTCCCTCAGCACTGACCCTCCGACAGTGCCCACTCCCTCAGCACTGACCCTCCGACAGTGCGGCACTTACTCAGTACTGCCCCTCCGACAGTGCCTACTCCCTCAGTACTGACCCTCCGACAGTGCCTACTCCCTCAGTACTGACCCTCCGACAGTGCGGCACTCCCTCAGCACTGACCCTCCGACAGTGCCCACTCCCTCAGCACTGACCCTCCGACAGTGCGGCACTCCCTCAGCACTGATCCTCTGACAGTGCGGCACTCCCTCTGTACTGCCCCTCCGACAGTGCGGCCTTCCGACAGTGCCCACTCCCTCAGTACTGACCCTCCGACAGTGCGGCACTTACTCAGTACTGCCCCTCCGACAGTGCCTACTCCCTCAGTACTGACCCTCCGACAGTGCCTACTCCCTCAGTACTGACCCTCCGACAGTGCGGCACTCCCTCAGCACTGACCCTCCGACAGTGCCCACTCCCTCAGCACTGACCCTCCGACAGTGCGGCACTCCCTCAGCACTGATCCTCTGACAGTGCGGCACTCCCTCTGTACTGCCCCTCCGACAGTGCGGCCTTCCGACAGTGCCCACTCCCTCAGTACTGACCGTCCGACGGTGCGGCACCCCCTCAGCACTGACCCTCCGACAGTGCGGCACCCCCTCAGCACTGACCCTCCGACAGTGCGGCACTCCCTCAGTCCTGCCCCTCCGACAGTGCCCACTCCCTCAGTACTGACCGTCCGACGGTGCGGCACCCCCTCAGCACTGACCCTCCGACAGTGCGGCACTCCCTCAGTCCTGCCCCTCCGACAGTGCGGCACTCCCTCAGTACTGACCCTCCGACAGTGCGGCACTCCCTCTGTACTGCCCCTCCGACAGTGCGGCCCTCCGACAGTGCCCACTCCCTCAGTACTGACCGTCCGACGGTGCGGCACCCCCTCAGCACTGACCCTCCGACAGTGCGGCACTCCCTCAGTCCTGCCCCTCCGACAGTGCGGCACTCCCTCAGTCCTGACCCTCCGACAGTGGGGCACTCCCTCAGCACTGACCCTCCGACAGTGCGGCACTCCCTCAGCACTGACCCTCCGACAGTGCGGCACTCCCTCAGCACTGACCCTCCAACAGTGCGGCACTCCCTCAGCACTGACCCTCCGACAGCGCGGCACTCCCTCAGTACTGACCCTCCGACAGTGCAGCACTCCCTCAGTACTGACCCTCCGACAGTGCGGCACTCCCTCAGCACTGACCCTCCGACAGTGCGGCACTCCCTCAGCACTGCCCCTCCGACAGTGCGGCACTCCCTCAGCACTGCCCCTCCGACAGTGCGGCACTCCCTCAGTACTGACCCTCCGACAGTGCGGCCCTCCCTCAGTACTGACCCTCCGACAGTGCGGCCCTCCCTCAGTACTGACCCTCCGACAGTGCGGCACTCCCTCAGTACTGACCCTCCGACAGTGCGGCACTCCCTCAGTACTGACCCTCCGACAGTGCGGCACTCCCTCAGTACTGACCCTCCGACAGCGCGGCACTCCCTCAGTACTGACCCTCCGACAGCGCGGCACTCCCTCAGTACTGACCCTCCGACAGTGCGGCACTCCCTCAGTACTGACCCTCCGACAGTGCGGCACTCCCTCAGTACTGACCCTCCGACAGTGCGGCACTCCCTCAGTACTGACCCTCCGACAATGCGGCACTCCCTCAGTACTGACACTCCGACAATGCGGCACTCCCTCAGTCCTGCCCCTCCGACAGTGCGGCGCTCCCTCAGCACTGACCCTCCGACAGTGCGGCGCTCCCTCAGTACTGACCCTCCGACAGTGCGGCACTCCCTCAGTACTGACCCTCCGACAATGCGGCACTCCCTCAGTCCTGCCCCTCCGACAGTGCGGCACTCCCTCAGCACTGACCCTCCGACAATGCGGCACTCCCTCAGTACTGACCCTCCGACAGAGCGGCACTCCCTCAGTACTGACCCTCCGACAGTGTGGCACTCCCTCAATACTGACCCTCCGACAGTGCGGCACTCCCTCAGCACTGACCCTCCGACAATGCGGCACTCCCTCAGTACTGACCCTCCGACAGTGCGGCACTCCCTCGGTACTGACCCTCCGACAGTGTGGCACTCCCTCGGTACTGACCCTCCGACAGTGCAGGCTGCGTTATTGCTGCCATTTCCTGAAGGCTATGTTTTGCACCCCCCCCCCCCCCCCCCCCCCCCAACAACCGTTCCTGGTTTCCTGCTCCAGGCCATTTCCGTTTGAGCGAGGCCGGGCACATCCTGAAGAAATTCAGTGTAACTGAGAGTGAGTGCCTGCAGGAGCTGATGGGTGATGTCCTCAAGCCCTACGTGCCAGCCTATTACGGGGTGGTGGACAAGGACAGCGAGCGCTTCATCCAGATGGAAGACCTCCTCACAGGGCTACACTCACCCTGCATCATGGACTGCAAAATGGGCACCCGGTGAGTGCGCACATGGGCGCCTGGGGCCTGGGGCCTGGGGCCTGGGGCCTGGGGCCGGGCCTGGGCCTGGGGCCTGGGCCTGGGGCCTGGGGCCGGGCCTGGGCCTGGGCCTGGGCTGTGAATGACTGGCACAGGTTACAGAGCACACAACACAGGCATTCCCACTGGGAACAGGAGCAGGCCGTTCAGCCCCTTCTCCAGCCTGTCCCACAGGAACAGGAGGAGGCGGTTCAGCCCCTTCTCCAGCCTGTCCCATGGGAACAGGAGGAGGCCACTCAGCCCTTTTTCTGGCCTGTCCCATAGGACCATTTTGAGGCCACTGAACGGCAGTGCAGCCTCTCCCACAGGAAGAGGAGGAAGCCAGTCAGCCAGACAAGTTTCGAACGTGGGCCCATGACAGCCAAACGCCAGGCAACTGTTTGTGTGGAAAAGCAAGTAAGTCCACAATCTCCCATTGACAATTTCCTAACTGAGTTACCCCGCCCCGTGCCAACAGCCTGGGCTCATTATGGAGTGGAGACTGAAGTGGAGTAGCCACTGAGGGCCTCTCCATCCGCCACCAGCTTGTTCCACAGGTCATGTGTGTGATGTCTGTCCCATTGCTCTGAGCTCGCCCCCCCCCCACCCTCTCCCAATATCTTTGCCTCCCAACCGCCCCCCCCCCCCCCGCCCCAGTCCCCCGACTTTGTCCCCAAGTGCAGGATGAAACCCCTGGGCCTGGGATGCCTAGTTCGGTCAGTGATGCGCCCCTGACATATCGGAGGGAAGGTTAATCCCCAGGCCTCGGCCTAGCTCAGCCCAATGCTGGGGGGAGAGAGAGCAGGAGCTCTCCATAGCTACATCTGACCCGACACGGGTCACGATCACATTGTTGTTGGTGGGGAGCTTTCTGGATGCAAGATGGCTGCCCCGTCTCCCATGGCGACCCTTCAGAAAGTGCTCACCTGTGGCCTTTCAGCCCCTCCCTCTATTCTGTACGTTGCTCAAGCCCTGTCCCCTCATGAGAGATTTTGAACTTTAAGCTGCTTGAGGGTCTCTGTGTTTTCATCAGATGGAAGGCTACCCCCCCCCCAATATCCCTCCCAAGGTTAGGGAGGCTGGGTGCCAAGTGCAGGCCTTAAAATCCCAGGAATCGGAGCATTGTGAGCTACCCCTACATAGGCCTCAGGCTTTTGTAGGTTCTGACAACACAGGCAGGCGATGGCCTAGGGGTGTTGTCACTGGTCTGGAGATCTAGGGAAGTTCTGGATACCCAGGTTCGAATCCCACTATTCTAGATAGTGGCACTCAAATCCAATAAGTATCTGGGATTAAGAAGTGACCAAGGATGATGAATCCATCATTGATTCTTTTTTTCAGAGGGAGACAAATGTCCTTAAGGGAAGGAAACTCCCATCATTACCTGGTCTGGGCCTACACACGTGTCTGGGCAATGTGGTTGGCTCTTAACTGCCCTCTGGGCAATTAGGGTCAGGACAATAAACGCTGGACCTTACCATGACTAAATGTTTACAAAAAAAGGAATTGCCTTCCCTCTCAGATGGTTGCGGAATGTTCCGGAACTGATGTTGGAACTGAGGGTGGGGAGAGCGGCGTGTAAGGGTCTGGTATTTCATCCCTCAATGAATGAACTTGACTTAAATTTTACAGTTTGGGGCGTTGTCCCGGGAGATCTTGTTGACCATTGACCACAGCATCCGCGCTTTGTGATCGGAGGGGAGGGACCCTGAGGATGTAACAGTTCTTCAATTCTTTCTCTCACTGCGTGTGTGTGTCTGTGTGTCTGTCTGTCTGTGTGTGTGCATCTGTATGTGTGTCTGCATGTCTGTGTATGTGTGAATCTATGTCTGTGTGTGTATGTGTGCCTGCCTCTGTGTGTGTCTGTCTGTGTACGTGTCTGTGTCTGCATGTATGTGTGTGTATCTGTGTGTGTGTGCGTCTGTGTCTATGCATCTGTCTGTGTGTGTGCGTGTCACTGTGTGTGTGTCTCTGTCTGTGTGTGTGCGTGTCACTGTGTGTGTGTGTCTCTGTCTGTGTGTGTCTGTCTCTGTCTGTATGTGTCTCTGTCTGTATGTGTCTCTGTGTGTGTGTGTCTCTGTGTGTGTGTGTGTGTGTGTCTCTGTGTGTGTTTGTGCCTGTGCCTGTGTGTGTTTGTGTGTGTGTTTGTGTCTGTGTGTGTTTGTGTCTGTGTGTGTTTGTGTCTGTGTGTGTTTGTGTCTGTGTGTGTGTTTCTCTGTGTGTTTCTCTGTGTGTTTCTCTGTGTGTTTCTCTGTGTGTTTCTCTGTGTGTGTTTGTGTCTGTGTGTGTTTCTCTGTGTGTGTTTCTCTGTGTGTGTTTCTCTGTGTGTGTTTCTCTGTGTGTGTGTGTTTCTCTGTGTGTGTCTGTGTGTCTGTCTGTGTGTCTGTGTGTGTCTGTGTGTGTCTGTGTGTGTCTGTCTGTGTGTGTGTGTGTCTGTCTGTGTGTGTGTCTCTGTCTGTGTGTGTCTGTCTCTGTCTGTATGTGTCTCTGTCTGTGTGTGTCTGTCTCTGTCTGTATGTGTCTCTGTGTGTTTCTCTGTGTTTCTGTGTGTGTGTGTTTGTGTCTGTATGTGTTTGTGTCTGTTTGTGTGTGTGTTTCTCTGTGTCTCTGTGTGTGTGTTTCTCTGTGTGTGTGTGTTTCTCTGTGTGTGTGTGTGTTTGTGTGTGTCTGTGTGTGTGTGTCTGTGTGTGTGTCTGTGTCTGTCTGTGTGTGTGTGTCTCTGTCTGTGTGTGTCTGTCTCTGTCTGTATGTGTCTCTGTGTGTTTCTCTGTGTTTCTGTGTGTGTGTGTGTGTTTGTGTCTGTATGTGTTTGTGTCTGTGTGTGTGTTTGTGTGTGTGTTTCTCTGTGTCTCTGTGTGTGTGTTTCTCTGTGTGTGTTTGTGTGTGTCTGTGTGTTTGTGTGTGTTTCTTTGTGTGTCTGTGTCTGTGTCTGTGTGTCTGTGTGTCTGTGTGTGTGTGTGTGTGTCTGTGTGTGTGTGCCCGTCCTCAGGACCTACCTGGAAGAGGAGATGATGAGGGACCATCAGAAATGTGCCTACCGCAAGGACCTCTACCAGAAGATGAACAAAGTGGACCCGCAGGCTCCGACCGAGCAGGAGCACAGGCAGGCGGGGGTGACAAAAGTACGCTACATGCAGTGGAGGGAGACGATCAGCTCCACCGCCACCCTCGGCTTCCGGATTGAAGGAATAACGGTACGCCAGGACAATTCACCTCTCCTCCCTTTCCACTCGCTCATCAACCTCCCCTCAAACACAAGGCAGCGAGGTTAAAGCTGCACACTTTGGGATGGAACAGAATACGGAAAGTCTTACAGAGTCCGACAGGTCCTTCAGCCCAAACTGGTCCAAAATGGCCGCCCACTCTAACCCCATGTCCCTGCACTTGGCCCATATCCTTCTAACCCTTTCCTATCCATGGATTTGTCCCGATGCCTTTTCAATGTTGTTAATGTACCCGCCCCAACCACTTCCTCTGGCAGCTCATTCCATCTGCGTACCCCCCTCTGGGTAAAAACGTTACCCCTCAGGTTCCCTTTTATTCTTTCCCTTCAGAAAACAACTTATAAGGGTGTTACCAGGGTTGGAGGGTTTGAGCTACTGGGAGAGGCTGAACAGGCTGGGGCTGTTTTCCCTGGAGCATCGGAGGCTGAGGGGTGACCTTATAGAGGTTTATAAAATCATGAGGGGCATGGATAGGGTAAATAGGCAAAGTATTTTCCCTGGGGTGGGGGAGTCCAGAACTAGAGGGGCATAGGTTGAGGGTGAGAGGGGAAAGATATAAAAGAGACCTGAGGGGCAACCTTTTCACACAGAGGGTGGTGCGTGTATGGAATGAGCTGCCAGAGGAAGTGGTGGAGGCTGGTACAATGACAACATTTAAGAGGCATCTGGATGGGGACAGGAATAGGAAGGGTTTGGAGGGATATGGGCCGGGTGCTGGCAGGTGGGACTAGATGGGGCAGATGGCCTCCTCCTCTGAATTCATATGTTCCCTGTTAGATTGTTGATCAGTTGAGGAAATAACACTATCTCAGCCTGAAGGCAGCGCGGTGGCTCAGTGGTTAGAACAGCTGCCTCACGGCACCAGGGACCCGGGTTCGATCCCACCCTCAGGCAACTGTCTGTGTGGAGTTTACACGTTCTCCCTGTGTCTGTGTGGGGTTTCCTCCGGTTTGCTCTCACAGTCACAAAGATGTGCAGGTTAGGGTGGATTGGCCGTGCTACATTGTCCCATAGTGCCCAGGGATGTGCAGGTTAGGGTGGATTGGCCGTGCTAAATTGTCCCATAGTGCCCAGGGATGTGCAGGTTAGGGTGGATTGGCCGTGCTAAATTGTCCCATAGTGCCCAGGGATGTGCAGGTTAGGGTGGAATGGCCGTGCTAAATTGTCCCATAGTGCCCAGGGATGTGCAGGTTAGGGTGGATTGGCCGTGCTAAATTGTCCCATAGTGCCCAGGGATGTGCAGGTTAGGGTGGATTGGCCGTGCTAAATTGTCCCATCGTGCCCAGGGATGTGCAGGTTAGGGTGGATTGGCCGTGCTAAATTGTCCCATCGTGCCCAGGGATGTACAGGTTAGGGTGGACTGGCCGTGCTAAATTGTCCCACAGTGCTCAGGGATGTGCAGGTTAGGGTGGATTGGCCGTGCTAAATTGTCCCATAGTGTCCAGGGATGTGCAGGTTAGGGTGGATTGGCCGTGCTAAATTGTCCCATAGTGTCCAGGGATGTGCAGGTTAGGGTGGATTGGTCAGGGCAAACGTATGGGTGGGGAAATGGTTCTGTGTGGGTTAGACGTTGGAGGGTCGGTGTGGACTTGTTGGGCCGAAGGGCCTGTTTCCACACTGTAGGGAATCTCCGATAAATATCCACACGAACTCTGCCCCTCCTCCCACAGCTGTGTAAAAAAGCAAGGAATACTCACCCCCCACCCCCTCAGAATGGATCCCATCGGCTTTCACCATCCATTAACTTCAGGAAGTTAGTCTGCAGATGCAGCGGGTTGTATAGGCGGGAAATGGATCCTGTTTGGGGTGGAGGGGGAGCGTGAATAAAGAAACTCTAGTGACAGAGTGAGCCTGACGCTGAAGGCTGGAACTAAGACCCGAAAGTGGGGTGGGCGGGAATCCCGGCAGGGTCTGCTATCATCCGTCGAGAGAGAGAGAGAGAGAAATGCCAGGGTTAACGTTTCGAGCTGAGTACGACTCTTCCGAAGAGGGGTCCCGGGAAACGTCAATCCCGTTCCTGATGCTCGGCTGAGGCTACTGGGCGGGGTTACTCTTCGGAGGGTCGGTGTGGACCTGTTGGGCCGAAGGGCCTGTTTCCGCACTGTAGGGAAGCTAGTCTAATCTGATCAGTTCCTGCAGCACACACTTACTCGATGATTTTAAAAATAAGTGGGGGGGCGGGGGGGGCCCACTCTTGATGCACAATATGCTGAGTTACTTTGAAAGGAAGAACATAACATAACTCAGGAGCTCAGGAAAAGGTTGCTGGGATGAGAGGGACAAGGTCAGGGAGGTTTAGCACCCGGAGGTGCTATTGGAACAGTGAGATCCTGACAGACCAGACAGGAGGAGAGCAGGAAGGAAGGGGGACACGGATTGCGAAAAAGCATTCACCCTTTCAGTGCACAAACGAAGGGCAACCTCCTCTCTCTGAGGGGTGTTCGTCTGAGGAGATTTCTTCCCCAGAAACCTTTGGGTCGTTCAATTAATTTGATGCTGTTCAGGAGAGCGTGCTGTGCGGAAGCCCCTGCTCCGAGTCTGCTGAGGCCATTCGGCCCCTCAACTGCCAAAAGCAAAAGGGACAGGGTTTGATTGACGGCGAGGTGAGCCTGAGGCCTCTGACGCTGGGGAGAGGAGGGGCAGGAGGCGTGATGGGCCAAGTGGCCCTTCAGTCCCACGTTAACCCAGCACCGATGCTGACTTCCCGAGAGACGCGAACTCGGTTGTTGGGGCCGGGCCCAGGTTGGGGGGTAACCGTCACACCTAGATGTTCCTTGCCCCCCCCCCACAAGGGGAGAGGCTCTCAGATCCTCTGTGCAGGCAGATGGGCCCGCCCTCCACCCCAGGACGTGCTGGCACGGACGCTGATGGGCCGATCGGCCTCCAGTCTGCCTGACGTCGGGAGTCTGACGCATGCGGCCTCCTGTTTTGCAGATGGACAACGGAGTGGTCCTCAAAGACTTCAAGCAGACCAGGACCAAGGAGCAGATCATTGCTGTGCTGCTCCGTTTCACGGATGGTTGCCCCCTTATCCTGGTAAGTTGGTTATCTCGGGTCAGAAAAGGATCGATTGGGCCGATGGGCTGAGGAAGTGGCAGATGGAGTGCGGTTTGGATAAATGTGAGACTTTCACAATCAGCAGTCGGGCCTTGGGGAGTGCTGTCGAGCAGAGAGATGTGGGGGTGGAGAACATAACTAACAATCACTTGATGAAGAGGCGGCGCTCCGAAAGCTAGTGCTTCCAAATAAACCAGTCGGACGAGAACCTGGTATTATAGTCCAACACTGTCCACTCCACATCATAAATCTTTGAAGTTTACTTCACATCGAGACAGACTGGTTTGGAAAGTGTTTAACACGTTTGGCGTCATTGCTCAGTCCTTTGAGTATTGGAGTTGGGGTTGTACAGGATGTTGGTGAGGCCCCGTCTGGACACTGTGTCCAGGATATTATTAAACTGGAGAGGGTTCAGAAGAGATTTACCGGGGATGTTGCCGGGAATGGAGGGTTTGAGAGGCTGGATAGGCCGGGATTTCTGTTCACTGGGGCAGAAGAGGCTCAGCAGACACAAGGTCACAACGCAAGGGGATGGAGGCAGCCTCAGGGAACACTACTCACTGCTGTTGTTGTCCACACCCTTCCAGTACAGAATCGGCACATGACCATCTAACGGTGGTGGGGTAGTGTAGAGGCAGCTGTACTCTGTATCTAACCGCGTGCTGTCCCTGTCCTGGGGAGTGTTTGATGGGGGACAGTGTAGAAGCAGCTTTACTCTGTATCGAACCCCGTGCTGTCCCTGTCCTGGGGAGTGTTTGATGGGGGACAGTGTAGAGGGAGCTTTACTCTGTATCTAACCCCGTGCTGTCCCTGTCCTGTGGAGTGTTTGATGGGGGACAGGGTAGAGGGAGTTTTACTCTGTATCTAACCCCATGCTGTCCCTGTCTTGGGGAGTGTTTGATGGGGGACAGTGTAGAGGGAGCTGTACTCTGTATCTAACCCTGTGCTGTCCCTGTCCTGGGGAGTGTTTGATGGGGGACAGTGTAGAGGGAGCTGTACTCTGTATCTAACCCTGTGCTGTCCCTGTCCTGGGGAGTGTTTGATGGTGGGACAGTGTAGAGGGAGCTGTACTCTGTATCTAACCCTGTGCTGTCCCTGTCCTGGGGAGTGTTTGATGGGGGACAGTGTAGAAGCAGCTTTACTCTGTATCGAACCCCGTGCTGTCCCTGTCCTGGGGAGTGTTTGATGGGGGACAGTGTAGAGGGAGCTTTACTCTGTATCTAACCCCGTGCTGTCCCTGTCCTGTGGAGTGTTTGATGGGGGACAGGGTAGAGGGAGTTTTACTCTGTATCTAACCCCATGCTGTCCCTGTCTTGGGGAGTGTTTGATGGGGGACAGTGTAGAGGGAGCTGTACTCTGTATCTAACCCTGTGCTGTCCCTGTCCTGGGGAGTGTTTGATGGGGGACAGTGTAGAGGGAGCTGTACTCTGTATCTAACCCTGTGCTGTCCCTGTCCTGGGGAGTGTTTGATGGTGGGACAGTGTAGAGGGAGCTTTACTCTGTATCTAACCCTGTGCTGTCCCTGTCCTGGGGAGTGTTTGATGGGGGACAGTGTAGAGGGAGCTTTACTCTGTATCTAACCCCGTGCTGTCCCTGTCCTGGGGAGTGTTTGATGGGGACAGTGTAGAGGGAGCTGTACTCTGTATCTAACCCCATGCTGTCCCTGTCCTGGGGAGTGTTTGATCAGGACAGTGTAGAGGGAGCTTTACTCTGTATCTAACCCCGTGCTGTCCCTGTCCTGGGGAGTGTTTGATCAGGACAGTGTAGAGGGAGCTTTACTCTGTATCTAACCCTGTGCTGTCCCTGTCCTGGGGAGTGTTTGACGGGGGACAGGGTAGAGGGAGCTGTACTCTGTATCTAACCCCGTGCTGTCCCTGTCCTGGGGAGTGTTTGATGGGGACAGTGTAGAGGGAGCTTTACTCTGTATCTAACCCCGTGCTGTCCCTGTCCTGGGGAGTGTTTGACGGGGGACAGGGTAGAGGGAGCTTTACTCTGTATCTAACCCAGTGCTGTCCCTGTCCTGGGGAGTGTTTGATCAGGACAGGGTAGAGGGAGCTGTACTCTGTATCTAACCCCGTGCTGTCCCTGTCCTGGGGAGTGTTTGATGGGGACAGTGTAGAGGGAGCTTTACTCTGTATCTAACCCCGTGTTGTCCCTGTCCTGGGGAGTGTATGACGGGGGACAGTGTAGAGGGAGCTGTACTCGGTATCTAACCCCGTGCTGTCCCTGTCCTGGGGAGTGTTTGATGGGGGACAGGGTAGAGGGAGCTGTACTCTGTATCCAAGACTGATGAAAAGGTCATTTGATGTGGAATTTGATTCCTTCACTCATTTCCATGTCAGTACTTTGCATCGATAATGTGTGGGTGTGGCGTTCTGTTGTGAAGTGTTTGACACACTGGCACTGAGCCTGCAGGGACCTGCCTCGAGTATTGTAAACAGCTCGGGTAATCCTTGCCTCAACAAAACACTGAATTGTAATTTCCCTGTGGGTTTGTCCCTGCTGTGTTCCCTGCTGTAATTTGATGTATTCTGGAACCCTAGCCACTGATGAATGCCAGCTCCGGTAACGCAGAAGCTGTGTGCCAGATTTTCAACTCCCACAGCACAACAAACAGGACAGAATCAATGTTATGACCAGGTACACAGTAAAGCTCCCTCTACACTGTCCCCCTATCAGACACTCCCCAGGACAGGGACAGCACGGGGTTAGATACAGAGTAAAGCTCCCTCTACACTGTCCCCCGTCAAACACTCCCCAGGACAGGGACAGCACGGGGTTAGATACAGAGTAACGCTCCCTCTACACTGTCCCCCATCAAACACTGCCCAGGACAGGGACAGCACGGGGTTAGATACAGAGTAACGCTCCCTCTACACTGTCCCCCATCAAACACTGCCCAGGACAGGGACAGCACGGGGTTAGATACAGAGTAAAGCTCTCTCTACACTGTCCCCCATCAAACTCTCCAGTCCTGTCCTATCCTTTATAAGTCTGCTCTCTGTGAGGTTAAGTGAGAGCCGTGGGCAGTTTTCCTGTCTAGAAATATGCTCACACCTAGGACGGTGTGTACCACATTCTCAACAATGTCTCTTGGTTTTTCAGAAAGCCTATGAAAATCGATTAAATGCCATCAAGGAGGCATTACTACAGTCTCCGTTTTTCAGATGTCATGAGGTAGGTTCCACGTTTGCTGTGAGGTCAGTACAAGGCGCGGGTTGCAGTCCCGCAAGGAGGAGTTAGGGTGGGATTCTATGTCTGAGCTCTCTCTGTGTTTGTCAGCTCCTGTTTCCTGGCTTCCCACACCCTGCTGTTTTCCCAAAGTTACCCCTTGATTAGTGAATAAAACCGAGCAATCAGAGTGTCCCTGGTGACATGCAAGAAGCCCATTGACACATAGCAAGCTCCCCGAAACTTCAATCCAACAGGAGGGAGTGGGAATGGGCTTGGGTCCATTGGGATTGTGTACAATGGGAGTGAATGGGAAGGGGTTTGGGTCCATTGGGATTGTGTACAATGGAAGTGAATGGGAAGGGGTTTGGGTCCATTGGGGATTGTGTACAATGGGAGTGAATGGGAATGGGCTTGGGTCCATTGGGATTGTGTACAATGGGAGTGAATGGGAAGGGGATTGGGTCCATTGGGATTGTGTACAATGGAAGTGAATGGGAAGGGGTTTGGGTCCATTGGGACTGTGTACAATGGGAGTGAATGGGAAGGGGTTTGGGTCCATTGGGACTGTGTACAATGGGAGTGAATGGGAAGGGGATTGGGTCCATTGGGATTGTGTACAATGGAAGTGAATGGGAAGGGGTTTGGGTCCATTGGGATTGTGTACAATGGGAGTGAATGGGAAGGGGATTAGGTCCATTGGGATTGTGTACAATGGGAGTGAATGGGAAGGGATTTGGGTCCATTGGGATTGTGTACAATGGGAGTGAATGGGAAGGGGATTAGGTCCATTGGGATTGTGTACAATGGGAGTGAATGGGAAGGGGATTAGGTCCATTGGGATTGTGTACAATGGGAGTGAATGGGAAGGGATTTGGGTCCATTGGGATTGTGTACAATAGGAATGAATGGGAAGGGGATTAGGTCCATTGGGATTGTGTACAATGGGAGTGAATGGGAAGGGGATTAGGTCCATTGGGATTGTGTACAATGGGAGTGAATGGGAAGGGGTTTGGGTCCATTGGGATTGTGTACAATGGGAGTGAATGGGAAGGGGTTTGGATCCATTGGGGATTGTGTACAGTGGGAGTGAATGGGAAGGGGTTTGGATCCATTGGGGATTGTGTACAATGGGAGTGAATGGGAAGGGGTTTGGGTCCATTGGGATTGTGTACAATGGGAGTGAATGAGAAGGGGTTTGGGTCCATTGGGATTGTGTACAATGGGAGTGAATGGGAAGGGGTTTGGATCCATTGGGACTGTGTACAATGGGAGTGAATGGGAAGGGGTTTGGATCCATTGGGATTGTGTACAATGGGAGTGAATGAGAAGAGATGTCACCCTCCTGATCCATGACAGGGAACATGTAAAATCACCACAGTCTTACCATACCATTGTGCTACTCCGTCACTGGAGACAGAGAGAGAGACAGAGAGAGAGAGAGATGAACGATTGGTGGTGGGTTTAACCTGAGGGTCTCCCTTGAGGGGAGAGGTTGAGAAAGATAGTCTTTCTTGGTAACCTCAGCTAGTTTAGCAACTGGTCCCATACTCACCCTGCGTCGCAAGCCAGCCGTCTGACCAACTGAGCTAAACTCTCAGTGGCGTTTCCGAAGGTTTGCTCTGTACAAATCGGCTGCAGTGCCTACAGCCCGGGGACAGGCCCTTCGGCCCTCCAAGCTTGTGCCAATCCAAACCCACTGTCTCAGCCCATCACCCAATTCCCAAGGATCTGTATCCCTCTGCTCCCCACCTACTCGTGCATCTGTCTACTCATGAACCTACCGTGCCTGCCTCTACCATCTCTGCTGGCAATTCGTTCCAAACGCCCACCACCCTGTGTGTGAAGGTACTTGCCGCGTGTATCCCCCTTAAACTTTTCACCTCTCACCCTGAAACCGTCACCTCTCACCCTGAAAACGTGACCTCTCGTTATTGAATCCTTCACCTTGGGGACAAAGCTTATCTCTATCCACCCGGTCTATACCCTTCATGATTTTGTTGACCACAATCATGTCCCCCCCTCAATCTCCTTTTTTCTAATGAAAACAATCTTAACCTACTCAACCTCTTTTCTTAGCTAGCACCTTCCATACCAGGCACCATCCTCATTAACCTTCTCTGCACCTTCTCCAAAGCATGCACACCCTTTTGGTAATGTGGCACCCAGAACTGTACACAGTATTCTAAATGCGGCCGAACCAAAGTCTTGTACAATTTTAACATGACCTGCCAGCTCTTATCTCAATACCCCGTCCAGTGAAGGCAAGCATACCATATGCCTTCTTGACCACTCTATCCACCTGTGCAGCAACCTTCAGGGTACAATGGACCTGAACTCCCAGATCTCTCTGCCCATCAACTTTGCCCAAGGCTCTTCCGTTTACAGTATACTTTGCTCTAGAATTAGACTTCCCAAAATGCATCACCTCACATTTGTCTGGATTGAACTCTGTCTGCCACATCTCCGCCCAACTCTCCAGTCTATCTATATTCTTTGACAGTATTCTTTGCTTTTCTGCTACTCCACCAACTTCATGTCATCTGCAAACTTCTTGATCAGACCACCAATGCCCTCTTCCAGATCGTTTATGTCTATCACAAACTACAGTGGCCCCAGCACTGACCCCTGTGGAACACCACTGGTCACCTTTCTCCATTTTGAGAAACTCCCTTCAACTACCACTCTGTCTCCTGTTGCTCAACCAGTTCTTTATCCACCTAGCTAGAACACCCTGCACGCCATGTGACTTCACTTTCTCTATTAGTTTACCGTGGGGAACCTTATCAAACGCCAGTAATCCCACACTGACTGCACCATCACTGGCTGCGATGCTGCAGAAAGACCAGATATCATGGAGGGAAGGAAATAGCCAAATCTTCGCTCCAGCCCTTGCCAAATCAGACGTGCTCCCCCGTGGTTATGAACCTAACTTGTTGCCTTCAGCCAGTACAAACAATCCTCCTGAAAGTTGGTGATCCGATAAGGTCTGACTGAATCTTTACAGTGTCCCTGTGCAGATCGATCCTTCATGGATTTTGAGGACTTATCCACTTAATGGTAAGGTCCTAGGGAATGTTGCTGAACAAAGAGACCTTGGAGTGCAGGTTCATAGCTCCTTGAAAGTGGAGTCGCAGGTTGATAGGATAGTGAAGAAGGCGTTTGGTATGCTTTCCTTTATTGGTCAGAGTATTGAGTACAGGAGTTGGGAGGTCATGTTGCGGCTGTACAGGACATTGGTTAGGCCACTGTTGGAATATTGCGTGCAATTCTGGTCTCCTTCCTGTCGGAAAGGTGTTGTGAAACTTGAAAGGGTTCAGAAAAGATTTACAAGGATGTTGCCGGGGTTGGAGGATTGAGCTACAGGGAGAGGCTGAACAGGCTGAGGCTGTTTTCCCTGGAGCGTCAGAGGCTGAGACCTTATAGAGGTTTACAAAATCATGAGGGGCATGGATAGAATAAATGGACAAAGTCTTTTCCCTGGGATGGGGGAGTCCAGAACTAGAGGGTATAGGTTTAGGGTGAGAGGGGAAAGATATAGAAGAGACCTAAGGGGCAACGTTTTCACACAGAGGGTAGTACGTGTATGGAATGAGCTGCCAGAGGAAGTGGTGGAGGCTGGTACAACGACAACATTTAAGAGGCATTTGGATGGGGATATAAATAGGAAGGGTTTGGAGGGATATGGGCCGGGTGCTGGCAGGTGGGTCTAGATTAGGTTGGGATATCTGGTCAGCATGGACGGGTTGGACCGAAGGGCCTGCTTCCGTGCTGTCCATCTCTATGACTCTATGGTCAGTATGGAGGGGTTGGGCCGAAGGGCCTGCTTCCGTGCTGTCCATCTCTATGACTCTATGGTCAGTATGGAGGGGTTGGGCCGAAGGGCCTGCTTCCGTGCTGTCCATCTCTATGACTCTATGGTCAGTATGGAGGGGTTGGGCCGAAGGGCCTGCTTCCGTGCAGGACATCTCTATGATGGTTCAGCAAGAGACAAAAATTGCGGACACTTTCCTCGAGCGGGCGAGCGGCTGCGTTGACCGCTCGCCCGCCCTCCCCCGCTCCGTCTTCAGTGCCCCCCCCTGACGCGTTGTTCCCTTCCTCCGGCAGTTCATCGGGAGCTCCTTGCTGTTCGTCCACGAGAAGAAGGGGAGTGTCAACGTCTGGATGATCGACTTTGGCAAGACGACCGTCCTGCCTGAGGGCCATACCCTGCAGCACGACCGGCCTTGGGAGGAGGGGAACCGCGAGGATGGTTACCTACTGGGGCTGGACAACCTCCTGGACATCTTCTCTGCCACCTTGGCCAAGCAAGAGAATGCGGCCGCACCAAGTGGCGAGGTCTCAGAGAGGCCACCTGTTCACCGGTAGGGGATTGGGGGAGGGAGGGAGGTAGGAAATACCACGTCTCTCGCCCGCGGGGTAGATGTTACGGGTGGAGGTGACTAGTTTGGTAGCGACTGGCGCATTGTCCGGTCGGGGTAATGAGGGGCTCCCTGAATCCACATCTTGGGCTAGACCTCTGCCCCTCATCCTTGGGGGGGCTCACCACTTAAATGCCCCGCGCCCCTTCAGTCAACGGTGCACCCCGTTCCCCTGACTGCATGATAACCCTCTCCCTGACGTGCCACATTGTACATATGGGTTAACCCCTTCACGCGCACACTGATTACAACACGCTCTGTACCCCACCTCCCCTCCCCCTACATCAAATACCCCCCCAGGACAGGGACAGCACGGGGTTAGATACAGAGTAAAGCTCCCTCTACACAGTCCCCATCAAACCCTTCCAGGACAGGGACAGCACGGGGTTAGAATACAGAGTAAAGCTCCCTCTACACTGTCCCCCAGGACAGGGACAGCACGGGGTTAGATACAGAGTAAAGCTCCCTCTGCACTGTCCCCCATCAAACACTCCCCAGGACAGGGACAGCACGGGGTTAGAATACAGAGTAAAGCTCCCTCTACACTGTCCCCCATCAAACCCTTCCAGGACAGGGACAGCACGAGTTTACATACAGAGTAAAGCTCACTCTACACTGTCCCCCAGGACAGGGACAGCACGGGGTTAGATACAGAGTAAAGCTTCCTCTACACTGTCCCCCAGGACAGGGACAGCACGGGGTTAGATACAGAGTAAAGCTCCCTCTACACTGTCCCCCATCAAACACTCCCCAGGACAGGGACAGCACGGGGTTAGATACAGAGTAAAGCTCCCTCTACACTGTCCCCCAGAACAGGGACAGCACAGGGGGTTAGATACAGAGTAAAGCTCCCTCTACACAGTCCCCCATCAAACCCTTCCAGGACAGGGACAGCACGGGTTTAGATACAGAGTAAAGCTCCCTCTACACTGTCCCCCAGGACAGGGACAGCACAGGGGGTTAGATACAGAGTAAAGCTCCCTTCATAATTGAATGTATGTGATCACACAGCAGTGAGTCTCCGTCCCAGAGCTGTTTAGTGAAGGGGGACGTTGCCCAGTGTTCAGTGGCCCTCTCCTGATAACGCACTACAGCCACACACTGGAGTACCCGACACGACTGCAGCGCACAAGGGCCAGGAATGTTTCTGCAGCAACGCGTTGTAAATTCGCTTCAGGCTTCCCGACAGCTTCCGAGGAATTATCCCACAGCGACAAATGTTTGTGTCGCCACGGATCTTAATCCAGGTCAAGGGGCTTCACACTTTGGCAAAGCGTTCATCCGAGAACTCGCGTTACAGAGAACCAGTCTGAAGTGTTAAGTTACCTGGAACAGGATACTTCCTCTGTTTCAGATCATCCCTTTGTATTCAGCACTTTTCAAATGATCAAGATTTATGTGGATTGGTAGGGGGTGGGAGGGCAAGTCAATTCTAATCCGTTTCAAAAAGGGGCTTCTTAAACCACAGAAAGTTTAAGGACCCCTACCCCTGTGCAAGGGCCAGCACCAGAGGTGATGGGCTGAGTGGCCACTGCCCTGTTGATGGCTCCGACCTGGACTTGAACTGTTTTACTGTTGAATGTTTGAATGTCTGTGTATTCCAGGACTTGATGATCTGGGTTTAAATTTCATGGCGACGGGAGTGTACACTCTGTGTGTGCATCTCCCATTTACTTTGTAGATAGATAGTACTTCCTTTCTTGTCAGAATTAAACAGACAGCATGCAG
Source organism: Chiloscyllium plagiosum (assembly GCF_037043375.1). NCBI lineage: Eukaryota > Metazoa > Chordata > Chondrichthyes > Orectolobiformes > Hemiscylliidae > Chiloscyllium > Chiloscyllium plagiosum. The sequence goes on along the minus strand of NW_028270184.1, from coordinate 10,065,463 downwards.
ACTTGGCTGGAGCATGAATTCCTTCTCTCTCCTCATGAGAAACCTTCACAATTGTGCTGAGTGACAGTGAGAGGGAGCTGGATTAACATCAGTAGCGATACAGTCAGTAACACAGGGCGCTGGGAGGGAGAGGGGTTACTGAGTGACAGTGTGTGGGAGCTGGATTAACATCAATAGGGATACAGTCAGTGACACAGGGCGCTGGGAGGGAGAGGGGTTACTGAGTGACAGTGTGAGGGAGCTGGATTAACAACAGTAGAGATACAGTCAGTAACAGGGCGCTGGGGGGAGGGAGAGGGGTTACTGAGGGACAGTGTGAGGGAGCAGGATTAACATCAGTAGAGATACAGTCAGTAACACAGGGGCTGGGAGGGAGAGGAGTTAGTGAGTGACAGTGAGGGGGAACTGGATTAACATCAGTACAGTTAGTGACACGGTGCTGGGAGGGAGAGGGGTTACTGAGTGACAGTGTGAGGGAGCTGGATTAACAACAGCAGAGATACAGTCAGTAACAGGGCGCTGGGGGGAGGGAGAGGGGTTACTGAGGGACAGTGTGAGGGAGCTGGATTAACAACAGTAGAGATACAGTCAGTTACAGGGCGCTGGGGGGAGGGAGAGGGGTTACTGAGGGACAGTGTGAGGGAGCAGGATTAACATCAGTAGAGATACAGTCAGTAACACAGGGGCTGGGAGGGAGAGGAGTTAGTGAGTGACAGTGAGGGGGAACTGGATTAACATCAGTACAGTTAGTGACACGGTGCTGGGAGGGAGAGGGGTTACTGAGTGACAGTGTGAGGGAGCTGGATTAACAACAGTAGAGATACAGTCAGTAACAGGGCGCTGGGGGGAGGGAGAGGGGTTACTGAGGGACAGTGTGAGGGAGCAGGATTAACATCAGTAGAGATACAGTCAGTAACACAGGGCGCTGGGGGGGGGGAGGGGTTACTGAGTGACAGTGTGAGGGAGTTGGATTAACTTCAATAGAGATACAGGGGCTGGGAGGGAGAGGAGTTAGTGAGTGACAGTGAGGGGGAACTGGATTAACATCAGTACAGTCAGTGACACGGTGCTGGGAGGGAGAGGGGTTACTGAGTGACAGTGTGAGGGAGCTGGATTAACAACAGCAGAGATACAGTCAGTAACAGGGCTTTGGGGAGGGAGAGGGGTTACTGAGTGACAGTGTGAGGGAGCTGATTTAACATCAGTAGGGATACAGTCAGTTCCCACATTACATTCCATCTGGCTAGTGTCTTACCCACTCATTAACCTATTCTGGTGACTGGGTCCTCCTCAGCACTTGCCTTCCCGATTATATGTGTCACCCACAAACCTGGCTGTAGAGCATTCACTTTCTTCCTCCATGTCATCAATAACTAGTGTCAATAAGAGGGGCCCCAGCACTTGGTTCAGGTTGCAGAAGCTGAAAATGCTCCCTTTACCAGACCATCCATCCTCAGATATGAACACCCGACACTCCACACGATACTGAGGTAAAGTATTTATTCAACACCTTCGCCATGCTCTGTTTCCCCAGCCTCGTTTCGAAGGGGCCTGCTTCTATTTTGGCTTTTCCCTTCTGGTTTTCCAGATGATCCTTTCTGAGGTAGTTTACTCCACCCGCCTCTTTACGCATCATTAGATCCAAAACAGCTTGACCCCCGGTTGTTCGAGGAAACTGTCCCGAACACACTCGCTGTGTTTTCCAATTAAAGTCGCCCCTGATTAACGTGTTGCCTTAGATAGAAGCCTTTTTGAGTCGGGGTGGGTTTGGGAGGAAGGTGAGACATGACACCTGACCCTGGGACAGCTCAAGCCCGAAAAAGTTGGTTTGCAGGTGCAGCAGGTAAATAAGGCGGCAAATGGAGTATTGTCCTTCATTGTGAGAGGGACGGAGTTTAAAAAGCAGGGAGGTTCTGTTGCAGCTGGATAGTGTGCTGGTGAGGGCACATCTGGAGTAGCGTGTGTGCAGTTTTGGTCTCCTTACTTGAGAAAGGATGTACTGGCACTGGAGGGGGGGGGGTTGCAGGGGAGGTGCACTAGGTTGGTTCCGGAGTTGAGGGGGTTGGTTTATGAGGAAAGACTGAGTAGACCGGGATTATACTCATTAGAATCCAGAGGAGCGGTATTGGGAAAGTTTTATGGGAACACGTAAAATTTGGAAGGGGAAAAGCTAAGGTAGAAGAAGTTTCCGGTCACGGGTGAAACCAGAACGAGGGGATGTAGCCATTAAGCTATAGTCATAAGGAGGAGCAGATTTCAGAGTGAGCTGAGGAAGAACGTTTTCAGCTAGAGGGTCGGGAATCGGTGGAATGTCTAGTTGAGGCTATCTCGCATTTCTTTTGCAACAAAGACAGATGGATTGTTGAACAGCGAAGGAGTTAAGGATTAGGGAGAGCGGGCGGGATAAGTCGGGGCAGAGCCGGGTCGACAGGCCAGGTGAACCAGCTATTTCATTTGTGTCTCCTGCGCTGGCGTTCACAGTAGGCATCACAAACTCTGACGGCATTTGAAACCTGACACTGGGGAATCCTGGGACAAGACTAAACAGGTGGCGATGTGACTGAAACTCCACCACACTAAGCAGATCTCACGTGGTGTGGATCCGGCTGTCGTCTGCACTCGGTTTTTGAATGGGCAATGTGCACGCAGATTGTTCCACATCAGAACCCTACAATTAAGCCCAGCAGGCACTCCCCACTGCTCTCTGTTTCTCTGCAATATAAAGTCTATCAAATGTCACCCGCCTCCCCAGCCTGAAACATGTCCAACACACCCCTGCCATTTACCACTTGTAGATATTCAGTTCTCATGTTTCTGGAACAATACACACCACCCCTTTCTTTCTCACTCAGCTGGTCAACTGCAAGTCTCAGCACTGCACAGACATGACTGTGCACTTACTTCCCCCTCACCTCGGAGTCAGGTCACAGCTCAGAGACTTGGAGACGAGATAGCACTACACTGTCGGAGGGTCAGTGCTGAGGGAGTGCCGCACTGTCGGAGGGTCAGTGCTGAGGGAGTGCCGCACTGTCGGAGGGTCAGTGCTGAGGGAGTGCCGCACTGTCGGAGGGTCAGTGCTGAGGGAGTGCCGCACTGTCGGAGGGTCAGTGCTGAGGGAGTGCCGCACTGTCGGAGGGTCAGTGCTGAGGGAGCGCCGCACTGTCGGAGGGTCAGTGCTGAGGGAGCGCCGCACTGTCGGAGGGTCAGTGCTGAGGGAGCGCCGCACTGTCGGAGGGTCAGTGCTGAGGGAGCGCCGCACTGTCGGAGGGTCAGTGCTGAGGGAGCGCCGCACTGTCGGAGGGTCAGTGCTGAGGGAGCGCCGCACTGTCGGAGGGTCAGTGCTGAGGGAGCGCCGCACTGTCGGAGGGTCAGTGCTGAGGGAGCGCCGCACTGTCGGAGGGTCAGTGCTGAGGGAGCGCCGCACTGTCAGAGGGTCAGTGCTGAGGGAGCGCCGCACTCTCGGAGGGTCAGTGCTGAGGGAGCGCCGCACTGTCGGAGGGTCAGTGCTGAGGGAGCGCCGCACTGTCGGAGGGTCAGTGCTGAGGGAGCGCCGCACTGTCGGAGGGTCAGTGCTGAGGGAGCGCCGCACTGTCGGGGGGGTCAGTGCTGAGGGAGTGCCACACTGTTGGAAGATCAGTACTGAGGGAGTGCCGCACTGTCGGAGGGTCAGTACCAAAGGAGCACTGAACTGTCCCAGGACTGGTACTTAAAGTAAGACTCCAACTGTGACACGGTTAGGGTAAGGTGCTTTCAGATGAGACATTAAATAGAAGTTGTATCAGCGTGTTTAGCTGGGTGTAGAAGATTCACAGTCTCTACTGGAGGGAAAAGGGCCGGGAGCTCTCCACAGCATCAATACCTACCCTTCAGCAACATCACGAGAACATAAGCAAACACATGTTCACCATACGCTAACTGTGTGAGCTTGCTCTGCACAAACACAGTCAGATTAACTACCGTACAACAATGCATCACAGCACTTGGCTGGATGTGAAGTGTAGAGGTCAGCTTGAAGCTCTGAAATGATACAGATGGGTTGGTGCAGTGGACAGGAAAGTGATAGGTGCACAGTTCAACGCTGATAAGTGCGAGGTAGTGCAGTCAGGGAGGTCAAACACTGAAAGGGAATATCCAATAAGTGAGAAGATACTCAGAGGGGTAGAGGCAGCACGAGATATTGGTGTACGAGTGCGAGGTCTCTGAAAGTAGCAGTCCTGGTCAATAAAGTTGTAAAAAAGGCACATAGAATGGTCTCCCTCATTGGCAGAGGAACGGAATACAAAAATAGGGATATAGTGATGAAACTGTATAAGGGAGGTCCCAACTGGAACACTGTGCTCCAGCAATTCTGGTCACCATATTACAGGAAGGAAGGGACTGCTTTGGAGAGAGAAGGGGGGGGGGGGGTGAGTGAGTGGGAGAGACAGAGAGAGAGACAGAGAAAGTGGAAGCAAGGGGGGGGGGGGAAGCCAGTTTCCCTCTGGTAGAGAGTTCAAAAACCAGGGCTCTCAGTTTCAAGCTAACTGGCAGAAGGATGAGAGGGGACACAAGGTAAAACCTTTTCTTTTTTAAACAGAGTGGCTGATGGGTGCCTGGAATTCACTGCCTGAGCTGGCGTGGAGGTAGAGAGCCAAAACGGTTTTAAAAAGAGCCAGCATCTGCACGGCTCTGGGCTGTGCGCAGGAAGATGGGATTAGAAAGGGTATCTGGGTCGGCATGTACAAGATAGACCGAATGGCACCCTTCTGTGCTTTACTGTTTACACGGTAAAGTGCGTTGGGGTGTCCTGAGGGAGTGAAGGTGCTAAATGAATGAAAACTGCTGTTTTTAAAATAAAAGTCAGCGTCCTACTCAGGGACTGGGTTTAATCTAGCTACCATGTGTGGACCTTGGTAGCAAATCAGGAAGATGGGGGGGGGGGGCCTTGGTTGGAAAAGGGAAGGGGGGCGCGAGACAAAGGTGTGACAAAGACACAAATTGCTGGCGAAACTCAGCAGATCTGGAGGAAGAAAGCGGAATTCATGTTTTCGATTTCAGTGACTCTTCCTGTGACAAAATGCTCCAAAATCACAGGCACAGAGAAATGACCTCCCTTTGCCGAGGGATTCTAGAACAAACCAGGAGACGATGGAAGATTTGATCGCAGGAAAATCCGTGCCCCCCCCCCCAAACAGCAAAATACAATGCTTTTAAAATAAAGAATCGCACTTAAACATATTTTTATTATTATATAAGTTGCAGTTTTTTTTATATAATTTTTTTTACACAAGTGTATGAACACAGATTAACACATTATTAATTACACAGTTGGATTGGGGTGGGGCTGGTTCAGTCAGCAAGCACACATTTACACACGCACGCACACACACACACACACACACAGCGTGTCAACGGTGTGCAAGGGAACAGCGCAGACATCTCACACTCGCACCAGCATCTAATGTGCAGCCAGGGCAGATACGCGTCTCCGAAGAACGATATTTGACCCTCACACTCGACCCACCGCCACCCCCTTCCTGAAGGCACCAGCGCCCACCTCCCCACTGGGCTGCGGATCTCTGACACCTCGATCGCGCGCTGTGTCTTTCTGGGCGATCAGAGGAGTCGCGGGGGGCTGGGGACGGCAGGATATTGGCAGTAACTCAAGCCTCCCTCCCACCCGCCCCCAACCTCCACCACCATGTCATACGCACTTCTTGCCCCAGATCCAACAGCGGCGCCATCTCTGTTCAGGAGGAGGAGGTGCCGTGACATGTTTACATTGGAAATCCCCATTGTAGGTGAGGGAGAGGATCCGACAATGGGGGGGAAGGGCACGAAGGCGACTGTGAAAAACACTCAATTGTTTGGAATTGTTAGGCCCCATGACACGACGTTGAGCTTAGTGATTATTAATGGGTGAGTACTGTCACCAAAATTTAACCTGAAAAATTCTCTCATATACACATACTGCGTATGATAGATTCTTCTAATATCTCAAAGCCCCTTCCACACATGCATTGCAAATAATATCGCCAGGGAGAGAGGGACAAGCGAGTCTAACTCTTCCCAGCTACAAAATACTGCTCCATTCATGTAAAAACAATTAAAACAATCCAAATTCATGGGGTAATGGCTGACCGTTTTAAAATATATAGAAGTTTTAAAGCTATGTTAGCTCTGACAGCCTTCCTCAGCCCAACCTGCCCCTCCAATATGTGCACCGCATCAACCCCCCCCACGCCGCCAATCCTGTCATATATATTCTCTTTGAGATTCAGTCTTCACAACTTCAACAATGTGCATCTGTATAGCGCCTTGGACACGGAAAACATCTTCGAGGTGCTCCACATGATGTAAGTGGGAC
>NW_028270184.1:9522712-9527712 GCF_037043375.1 Chiloscyllium plagiosum | reverse complement strand
CACAAACACACCCACACTCTCACACACAGACACACACACACTCACACACATACACTCACAGACACACACACACACACTCTCACACACACACAGACACACACTCCCACACACAGACACACATACACAGACAGACACACACTCTCACACACACAGACACACACTCACACACACACACACACACTCTCTCTCTCACACGCCAAGACACACACACACCCACACACATACAGACACACTTTCCTCTCACACACACACAGACACACACTCTCACACACACACACCCACACACAGACACACACTCACACACACACAGACACATACAAACAGAGACACACCCACCCCCCCACCCCCACACAGACACCCCCCCACAGACGCACACAGACACACACTCTCACACCCACCTTCACAGACACACACTCCCTCTCACACACCCCCACACCCCCACAGACACACACACAGACACACACTCTCACACACACACACCCACACACACAGACAGACACACTCTCTCACACACACACAGACACACGTACACCCACAGACACACACACAGAGACACACTCTCACACACACACACCCACACACACAGACAGACACACTCTCTCACACACACATAGACACACACTATCTCTCTCTCACACACGCACACACACCTCTACAGCCCCACCCACCCAACAGAAGGGGCCCCCAGTTTGCGGAATGCTCCCCCATCCCAGCTCAGCCTGGGCCCTTGCTGTGCTGGCTGTGGGATCTTCCTTTAACTGGAGGAGGGGGAAGGGGAGGAAGATTTGGCTCTGCCTTATTTCAGACTAATACGATTAGCTCCTGTTGTTCTCCACTGACAGATTCCAGTCCCAAAACTGTCTTCCACACTTTCACCGCTCTCTCGCTGTGACACCTTACTTTTTCTTTGTCTCTCTTTCTCTCTCTGTCTCTCACATTCTCTCCTTCCCTCTGCCCCCTCACTCGCTGTCTCTTTTTCTGTCTCGCATTCTCTCCTTCACTCCATCCTCTCTCTCTATGTGTCTTTCTCTGTCTCTTTATGTCTCTGACATTCTTCCCTCTACCCTCTCTCACACACACATTCTCTCCTTCCCTTCACTCTCTCTCTCTCACACACACATTCTCTCCTTCCCTTCACTCTCTCTCTCTCACACACACATTCTCTCCTTCCCTCTACCCTCTCTCTCTCTCACACACACATTCTCTCCTTCCCTTCACTCTCTCTCTCTCACACACACATTCTCTCCTTCCCTCTACCCTCTCTCTCTCACACACACACATTCTCTCCTTCCCTTCACCCTCTCTCTCTTTCTGTCTCATCCTCTGTCTTTCCCTCCAACTCCTTCCCTGTCTCTCGATCTCCTGAGTATTTCTCTCTCCCTCCCTCCCTGACTGCCTGTCTTCCTCTCTCTTTTCCTCAATCCTCCCACAATCTCTCTCTCTCGCTCTCTTTCACTCACTGTCTGTCCATCGCTATCGCTCTGTTGTTCTCTGCCTTGCTATGTCTCTACCCCTCCATCTCTCTTTCTCTCCCCCTCGACCTCTCTGTCCCTTCCTCACTTTCTCTCTCTCTCTCTCTCCTCTTCCTCCCCGTCTGTCTCTAACTCTCGCTCCCTCCGTTGTTCCTCTCTCTGTCTTTTCCTGCTTTCCTCTGATTCTCCCTCTCCCTGTTTCTATTCTTCTTTTTTGCACTTTCTCCCTCAGACTGAAGGTTCCTCACTTCCTGTGGAGCACTACCCCCTACATTTCCAGGCAGTGTCTCTCACCCCCTAACCCCCTTGCTGGTTGGAAACAGTTTCCCTCACATCCACCCTCGTTTTGTGTGTGTGTGTGTGTGTGTGAGAGAGAGAGAGAATTTCTCTGTGTGTGAGACAGAGACCATGTGTGAGAGAGTGTCTGTGTGTGTTTGTGAGTGTGTGTGTGGGAGAGTGTGTGTGAGGGTGTGTATAGGTGTGAGTGTGTATGAGTGTGTGTATGGGTATGGGTGTGTGTGAGGGTGTGTATGGATATGAGTGTGTGTGAGTGTGTGTATAGGTGTGAGTGTGCATGAATGTGTGTATGGATATGTGTGTGTGTGAATGTGTGTGAGTATGAATGTGTGTATGGATATGTATGTGAGCATGTGTATGGGTATGAGTGTGTGTGTGAGTGTGTGGATAGGCATGTGTGTGTGTGAGTATGAGTGTGTGTATGGGTATGAGTGTATGTGAGTGTGTGTGTGGGTATGAGTACGCGTGTATGTGTGCATGTATGAGTGTGTGAGTGTGTGTCTGGGCATGTGTGTAAGTGTGTGCGTATGAGTGTGTGTATGGGTATGAGTGTGTATGGGCATGAGTGTGTGTGTGAGTGGTTATATGGGTATGAGTGTGTGTATGGGTGTGTGATTGTGTCTCTGTGTGTGAGACAGTGTGTATGTGAGTGTGTGTGTGAGTGTGTGTGAGTGTGTGAGTATGAGTGTGTGTGAGTATGCATGTGAGTGTGAGACAGTGTGTGAGTGTGTGTATGGGTATATGTGTGAGTGTGTATGTGAGTGTGTGTGAGTGTGTGTATGGGTATGAGTGAGTGTGAGTGTGTGTGTGTATGGGTATGGGTGTGTGTGAGTGAGTGTGTGTGTGAGTGTGTGTGAATATGAATGTGTGTGAGTGTGTATGTGAGTGTATGTGAGTGTGTGTGTATGGGTGTGAGTGTGCGTGAGTGTGTGTATGGGTGTGAATGTGAGAGTGTGCTTCTATGGGTGTGAGTGTGAGAGTGTGTGTGAGTGTGAGTGTGTGTGTGTATATGGGTATGAGTGTACGTGTGTGAGTGAGTGTGAGAGTGGGTGTTCGTGTGTGTGTATGGGTATGAGTGTGTGTACGTGTGTGAGTGAGTGTGAGAGTGGGTGTGAGTGTGTGTGTGTATATGGGTATGAGTGTGTACGTGTGTGAGTGAGTGTGAGAATGGGTGTGAGTGTGTGTGTATGGGTATGAGTTTGTATGTGTGGGAGTGAGTGTGAGAGTGTGTGTGAGTGTGTGTGTGTGTATGGGTATGAGTGTGCACGTGTGTGAGTGGGTGTGTGTATGGGCGGCTACCTCAGGCCTGGACAATTCCAACACAATCCTCACCTCTCACCAGCAAGAACCCCACCCCCCAACAAACTTCAATCAGTACAAAACTCCACGGGACCCATGTCCTGACCCAGGAACATCACCCTCGTGTTGTTTGCCCCTCATTTTAAATCGACACCCCCCCCCCTCTCCCGTTCTTGTTCCTTTTCCGAGGGGGAACAGCCTCTGCCTAACCACTCCCCCCACCCCCTCTCCCCGCTCCGTGATTTTGAAAACCTCTCCCTCTCTCGGCCTTCCCCTCACTGAGGGGGAGCGGCCCCCAGCATCTTCACTCTATCCCCGTCCCTGAGGTTTCTCATCCCCCGGAACCCTTCATGTAAATTGCTTCTGCACCCTCTCTCTCTCTCTCTCTCTCTCTCCCCATCTTTAATGCTTCACCTGATGAAGGAGCAACTCTCCAAAAGCTTGTGATTTCAAATAAACCTGTTGGGCTATAATCTGGCGTCGTGTGATATTTAACTTTGTCCACCCCAGCTCAACACCGGCACCAGCATCATCTTTCGGACGTGTTCTCCTCTCTATGGGACACAATGCCCCTAAGCTGAGCTCTGGCAGGTGTGTCCTGTAAGCTTTGGGAGATGGATCCACAGGGTTTGACTTGAACAATGAGTCACCCAGCAGAGATAGGATAAAACTGTGATTTCCCCCCCCCCTCCCCCCAGCACTTTAAAATTCATTTCTGATGATTTCAGACTCTGCAACTTCTGATCACCAGCTCCCTCCCTCCCGCTCCTGTGACTAATATTGTCCTTCCCCTGGTTTATTTGAGATTAGGTCTTTTGGTGAAAATGTGCATTGTGTAAAAAGGGTAAATTCTCTCCTGCAGGCTTGTCTATAAATCCGTGTGTGTTTGTGTGTGTGTGTGGTTGGGAGCATTTATTTGTCTCCTTTTGTGGATTAGACCTGGGAAGGTGTGACTAAGGGGAGGGGACAAGAGTTTGACCAGGGCTATCAAGTCTTGGCTCGTTTGGGGAGGTCCTCAGTCTGGACTTATAAAGCAGCTCGCTCTGGTGACCAGGCGAGGGAGTCTCAGACTGACTGACACACTCTCAACTCAAACACAGAGACAAGGACAGACCCTGAGCAATGGCTATGGAGCGGCTGCAGTGCATGGAGACCTTTCTGGGCAAGACACCAGACAGCGTGGCCAGCTGGGAGCTGGGGCAGAACACCAATGAAGAGATATCTCTCATGGGTGAGGAACCTGGTTTACTCTCTCTGACTGAATGATTGTTTTGTTTTAACGTGCTTTTAAGTGAGGGACCCTGTATTGCAGGGTACAGGCTGGGTGTTGCTGTCTGACTGTTTTGTCTCTCCAGTATGGTTCAGGAGGGTTTCGTATTCCATTCACTGGGATTGTACCTCTCTCTCTCACTCTCTCTCTCTCTCTGTCCTCCCACTCCACATTCTCCAGACAGGATTGACAACGATGTTGTCGGGGGGTTGGAGGGTTTGAGCTGTAGGGAGAGCTGGCGCTGTTTTCCCTGGAGTGTCAGAGGCTGAGGGCTGACTTTTTAGAAAGATTTATAAAGGTCACCTACAGAATGAATAGCCAAGGTCTTTTCCTTGGGGTCTGGGAATCTAAAACTGGAGGTGCTTTAAGGTGTTGAGGGGTGGTACGGTGGCTCACTGGGTTAACCCTGCTGCCTCACGGCACCAGGGACTCAGGTTTGATCCCACTCTCGGGCATCTGTCTGTGTGGGGTGGATTGGCCGTGCTAAGTTGTCCCATAGTGCCCAGGGATGTGCAGGTTAGGGTGGATTGGCCGTGCTAAGTTGTCCCATAGTGCCCAGGGATGTGCAGGTTAGGGTGGATTGGCCATGCTAAATTGTCCCATAGTGTCCAGGGATGTGCAGGTTAGGGTGGATTGGCCGTGCTAAATTGTCCCATAGTGTC
>NW_028270184.1:9495212-9517712 GCF_037043375.1 Chiloscyllium plagiosum | reverse complement strand
CGATTCTCCTGTTCCCTGGATGCTGCCTGACCTGCTGCGCTTTTCCAGCAACACATTTTCAGCTCTCTCTCTCTGTCTGCCTGTCTATCTGTCTCTGTCTGTCTGCCTCTCTCTCTCTCTCTCTGTCTGCATGTCTATCTGTCCCTGTCTCTCTCTGTCTGCCTCTCCCTCTCTCTCTGTCTGCCTGTCTATCTGTCCCTGTCTCTGTCTGTCTATCTCTCTCTGTCTGCCTCTCCCTCTCTCTCTGTCTGCCTGTCTATCTGTCCCTGTCTCTGTCTGTCTATCTCTCTCTGTCTGCCTCTCTCTCTCTCTCTCTCTCTGTCTGCATGTCTATCTGTCCCTGTCTCTCTCTGTCTGCCTCTCCCTCTCTCTCTGTCTGCCTGTCCATCTGTCCCTGTCTCTGTCTGTCTATCTCTCTCTGTCTGCCTCTCCCTCTCTCTCTGTCTGCCTGTCTATCTGTCCCTGTCTCTGTCTGTCTATCTCTCTCTGTCTGCCTCTCTCTCTCTCTCTCTCTGTCCTTGCCCCGGGCCCCCTGGTCCTTTCTCAACTTCTTTTGGGAGAAGATGGGGTGAAGTTTGATGATGTCATGGGATTGCTCAGAGTGTGGAACTCAAAGGAAAGAGCAGGACAGGGTGGGGGTGGGGAATTGAAGAAGTGTTAATGTGATGACTGGGATTGGGATGGGGAGTGTAGGATTGGGAGGGGGTGAATGGAGGGGGTATTAACATCTTGGATTGGGGTGCAGAGTGTAGGATTGAGGAGGGAGGGTTTTCCTGGAGGTGATTATGGGAATGTCTGAGATTGGGACTGGAGTGCTTTCCTAGGGGGGTTCTGGGGATGTCGAGGATTGGGTATGGTGGGGATTTCCCAGAGGGGATTATGGGAATGTCCGGGATTGGGTATGGTGGGGTGTTGCCGGAGGGGATTATGGGAATGTCTGGGATTGCGTATGGTGGGGCTTTCCTGGAGGGGGTTATGGGAATGTCCAGGATTGGGTATGGTGGGGTGTTGCCGGAGGGGATTATGGGAAGTCCGGGATTGGGTATGGTAGGGTGTTCCCGGAGGGGATTATGGGAATGTTCAGGATTCGGTATGGTGGGGATTTCCCAGAGGGGTTTATGGGAATGTCTGGGATTGGGTATGGTGGGGTTTTCCAGGAGGGGATTATGGGAATGTCTAGGATTGGTATGGTGGGGTTTTCCCGGAGGGGATTATGGGAATGTCCGGGATTGGGTATGGTGGGGATTTCCCGGAGGGGGTTATGGGAATGTCCAGGATTGGGTGTGGTGGGGTTTTCCCGGAGGGGATTATGGGAATGTCTGGGATTGGGTATGGTGAGAATTTCCCAGAGGAGGTTATGGGAATGTCGGATATTGGGTATGGTGGGGATTGGGTATGGTGGGGATTGGGTATGGTGGGGTTTTCCCAGAGGGGATTATGGGAATGTCCGGGATTGGGTATGGTGGGGATTTCCCGGAAGGCATTATGGAAATGTCCGGGATTGGGTATGGTGGGGATGTCCCGGAGGGCATTATGGGAATGCCCGGGATTAGGTATGGTGGGGATGTCCCGGAGGGCATTATGGGAATGTCCGGGATTGGGTATGGTGGGGGTGTCCCGGAGGGCATTATGGGAATGTCCAGGATTGGGTATGGTGAGAATTTCCCGGAGTGGGTTAGGGGAATTTCTGGGATTGGGTATGGTGGGGATTTCCCGGAGGGGGCTAATGGGAATGTCCAGGATGATGAGGAGTTGAGTGTTTTCTTCTTGTGCGCCCTGTGACCCAGGCCCTGACTTGGCTCCTTGTTTCCGCTCCCCCTCCCCCACCCAGAGGCGACCCTGATGACCTCCCCACAGGCTGCGGTGAACGGCCCTCGGCGACGGAAGCGGACCAAGTACAACAGCTGGCAGAAGAACCTTCTGGAGAAAGCCTACTCCGTCTGCAAGTACCCCAACGTGTGGACCCGCGAGACTCTATCCAAGGCCCTCAACGTGGACGACGCCCGCATCATTGTAAGGAGTTTTCGGGCCTTCGTAGGCGGGTGGGGGTCAGTGTAATGGACTGGGGGTTGACCTATGACCCTTCACCGCTACCTGAAGAGCTTTGACAGCCGGTCTCCGTACTGTCACCCACACCACGCGAGGCCTATTGGTCTCCCGTCTTTTGGGGAGGGAGTTACTGTTCCTCCGAAGGTAGAGGGTGAAGGTTGTTGGGAGGGTGCTGAATCTTTGGTGTCCCCTTCTTGGTGTCAGGGAATGTTGCAGCTTCACCCACCACTGAATATAATTTACTGTTTTTCTCGGGAATCGAGGGAGGGGAAGGCTGAGGGGAGAGGTGGAATAGGCAGGCGGAGTGGGGGGGGCAGAAATGAGGCCAACTGTGATTGGAGCTGAAAATGTGTTGCTGGAAAAGCGCAGCAGGTCAGGCAGCATCCAGGGAACAGGAGAATCGACGTTTCGGGCATAAGCCCTTTGGGCAAGCAGACCAATTCAAAGGGGCTGAGTGGCCTCAGCTTTGTCCTGTTAGAATCACTGAATCCCTACAGTGTGGAAACAGGCCATTCAGCCCAAAAGGTCCACATCGACCCTACGAGGAGTATCCCACCCAGGCCCATTCCCCTACCCTATTACTCTGCATTTACCCCTGACTAACGCACATAACCTGCACATCCCTGGGCACTATGGGACAATTTAGCACGGCCAATCCACCCTAACCTGCACATCCCTGGACACTATGGGACAATTTAGCACGGCCAATCCACCCTAACCTGCACATCCCTGGGCACTATGGGACAATTTAGCACGGCCAATCCACCCTAACCCGCACATCCCTGGGCACTATGGGACAATTTAGCACGGCCAATCCACCCTAACCTGCACATCCCTGGGCACTATGGGACAATTTAGCACGGCCAATCCACCCTAACCTGCACATCCCTGGGCACTATGGGACAATTTAGCACGGCCAATCCACCCTAACCCGCACATCCCTGGGCACTATGGGGCAATTTAGCACGGCCAATCCACCCTAACCTGCACATCCCTGGGCACTATGGGACAATTTAGCACGGCCAATCCACCCTAACCTGCACATCCCTGGGCACTATGGGACAATTTAGCACGGCCAATCCACCCTAACCTGCACATCCCTGGGCACTATGGGACAATTTAGCACGGCCAATCCACCCTAACCTGCACATCCCTGGGCACTATGGGGCAATTTAGCACGGCCAATCCACCCTAACCTGCACATCCCTGGGCACTATGGGACAATTTAGCGTGGCCAATCCACCCTAACCTGCACATCCCTGGGCACTATGGGACAATTTAGCACGGCCAATCCACCATAACCTGCACATCCCTGGGCACTATGGGACAATTTAGCACGGCCAATCCACCCTAACCTGCACATCCATGGATACTATGGGACAATTTAGCACGGCCAATCCACCCTAACCTGCACATCCCTGGACACTATGGGACAATTTAGCACGGCCAATCCACCCTAACCTGTACATCCCTGGGCACTATGTGACAATTTAGCACGGCCAATCCACCATAACCTGCACATCCCTGGACACTATGGGACAATTTAGCACGGCCAATCCACCCTAACCTGCACATCCCTGGGCACTATGGGACAATTTAGCACGGCCAATCCACCCTAACCTGCACATCCCTGGGCACTATGGGACAATTTAGCACGGCCAATCCACCCTAACCTGCACATCCCTGGGCACTATGGGACAATTTAACACGGCCAATCCACCCTAACCTGCACATCCCTGGGCATATGGGACAATTTAGCACGGCCAATCCACCCTAACCTGCACATCCCTGGGCACTATGGGACAATTTAACACGGCCAATCCACCCTAACCTGCACATCCCTGGGCATATGGGACAATTTAGCACGGCCAATCCACCCTAACCTGCACATCCCTGGGCACTATGGGACAATTTAGCACGGCCAATCCACCCTAACCTGCACATCCCTGGACACTATGGGACAATTTAGCACGGCCAATCCACCCTAACCTGTACATCCCTGGGCACTATGTGACAATTTAGCACGGCCAATCCACCATAACCTGCACATCCCTGGACACTATGGGACAATTTAGCATGGCCAATCCACCCTAACCTGCACATCCCTGGGCACTATGGGACAATTTAACACGGCCAATCCACCCTAACCTGCACATCCCTGGGCATATGGGACAATTTAGCACGGCCAATCCACCCTAACCTGCACATCCCTGGGCACTATGGGACAATTTAACACGGCCAATCCACCCTAACCTGCACATCCCTGGGCATATGGGACAATTTAGCACGGCCAATCCACCCTAACCTGCACATCCCTGGGCACTATGGGACAATTTAGCACAGCCAATCCACCCTAACCTGCACATCCCTGGGCACTATGGGACAATTTAGCACGGCCAATCCACCCTAACCTGCACATCCCTGGGCATTATGGGACAATTTAGCATGGCCAATCCACCCTAACCTGCACATCCCTGGGCACTATGGGACAATTTAGCATGGCCAATCCACCCTAACCTGCACATCCCTGGGCACTATGGGACAATTTAGCACCGCCAATCCACCCTAACCTGCACATCCCTGGGCACTACGGGACAATTTAACACGGCCAATCCACCCTAACCTGCACATCCCTGGGCATATGGGACAATTTAGCATGGCCAATCCACCCTAACCTGCACATCCCTGGGCACTATGGGACAATTTAGCATGGCCAATCCACCCTAACCTGCACATCCCTGGGCACTATGGGACAATTTAGCACCGCCAATCCACCCTAACCTGCACATCCCTGGGCACTACGGGACAATTTAACACGGCCAATCCACCCTAACCTGCACATCCCTGGGCATATGGGACAATTTAGCACGGCCAATCCACCCTAACCTGCACATCCCTGGACACTATGGGACAATTTAGCACGGCCAATCCACCCTAACCTGTACATCCCTGGGCACTATGTGACAATTTAGCACGGCCAATCCACCATAACCTGCACATCCCTGGACACTATGGGACAATTTAGCACGGCCAATCCACCCTAACCTGCACATCCCTGGGCACTATGGGACAATTTAGCACGGCCAATCCACCCTAACCTGCACATCCCTGGGCACTATGGGACAATTTAGCACGGCCAATCCACCCTAACCTGCACATCCCTGGGCACTATGGGACAATTTAACACGGCCAATCCACCCTAACCTGCACATCCCTGGGCATATGGGACAATTTAGCACGGCCAATCCACCCTAACCTGCACATCCCTGGGCACTATGGGACAATTTAACACGGCCAATCCACCCTAACCTGCACATCCCTGGGCATATGGGACAATTTAGCACGGCCAATCCACCCTAACCTGCACATCCCTGGGCACTATGGGACAATTTAGCACGGCCAATCCACCCTAACCTGCACATCCCTGGACACTATGGGACAATTTAGCACGGCCAATCCACCCTAACCTGTACATCCCTGGGCACTATGTGACAATTTAGCACGGCCAATCCACCATAACCTGCACATCCCTGGACACTATGGGACAATTTAGCATGGCCAATCCACCCTAACCTGCACATCCCTGGGCACTATGGGACAATTTAACACGGCCAATCCACCCTAACCTGCACATCCCTGGGCATATGGGACAATTTAGCACGGCCAATCCACCCTAACCTGCACATCCCTGGGCACTATGGGACAATTTAACACGGCCAATCCACCCTAACCTGCACATCCCTGGGCATATGGGACAATTTAGCACGGCCAATCCACCCTAACCTGCACATCCCTGGGCACTATGGGACAA
The DNA here is from genome assembly GCF_037043375.1 of Chiloscyllium plagiosum. Classification (NCBI taxonomy): domain Eukaryota; kingdom Metazoa; phylum Chordata; class Chondrichthyes; order Orectolobiformes; family Hemiscylliidae; genus Chiloscyllium; species Chiloscyllium plagiosum. The sequence continues at coordinate 9,511,852 of NW_028270184.1, read as the reverse complement.
TTTAGCACAGCCAATCCACCCTAACCTGCACATCCCTGGGCACTATGGGACAATTTAGCACGGCCAATCCACCCTAACCTGCACATCCCTGGGCATTATGGGACAATTTAGCATGGCCAATCCACCCTAACCTGCACATCCCTGGGCACTATGGGACAATTTAGCATGGCCAATCCACCCTAACCTGCACATCCCTGGGCACTATGGGACAATTTAGCACCGCCAATCCACCCTAACCTGCACATCCCTGGGCACTACGGGACAATTTAACACGGCCAATCCACCCTAACCTGCACATCCCTGGGCATATGGGACAATTTAGCATGGCCAATCCACCCTAACCTGCACATCCCTGGGCACTATGGGACAATTTAGCATGGCCAATCCACCCTAACCTGCACATCCCTGGGCACTATGGGACAATTTAGCACGGCCAATCCACCCTAACCTGCACATCCCTGGATTTGTCTACTTCTGGCCCAGTCAGTTACCAATCCGTACAGTCATAGAGATGTACAGCGTGGAAACAGACTCTTCGGTCCAACCTACCCATGCCGACCAGATATGCCAACCCAATCTAGTCCCACCTGCCAGCACCCGGCCCATATCCCTCCAAACCCTTCCTATTCCTGTCCCCATCCAGATGCCTTTTAAATGTTGTCATTGTACCAGCCTCCACCACTTCCTCTGGCAGCTCATTCCATACACGTACCACCCTCTGTGTGAAAACATTGCCCCTCAGGTCTCTTTTATATCTTTCCCCCCTCACCCTAAACCTATGCCCTCTAGTTCTGGACTCCCCCACCCCAGGGAAAAGACTTTGTCTATTCACCCTATTCCACGCCTCTCCTAATTTTATAAACCTCTATAAGGTCACTCCTCAGCCTCCGACACTCCAGGGAAAACAGCCCCAGGGAATGTCAGGGATGGGGGTGATGGTGAATACGGATCCTACTTATAGAGATTCAGAGTGAGGGACAGGAATTATAAAAGTGACCAGGAGACAGGTTTATAAAATCATGAGGGGTATGGATAGGATGAATAGACAAGATCTTTTCCCTGGGGTGGGGGAGTCCATAACTAGAGGGCATAGGTTTAGGGTGAGAGGGGAAAGATTCCCTATGGTGTGGAAACAGGCCCTTCAGCCCAACAAGTCCACACCAACCGTCCGAAGAGTAACCCATCCCCGTACCCCATGGGAGGGTGGTGGGTGGTCTCGCGGCCTGAGGCCCTCGCAACAACAACCCTGTGTGTGTATTGCCCCCTCCAGGTCTGGTTCCAGAACCGCAGGGCCCGCTACAGCAGACAGTCGGCTGCCGTCCGCCAACGAGGGAGACCATCCGGGAGTGATGCCCGTGAGGACCAGCCACTGGCGGGCACCTTGCTATACGGCCAGACGCCCGCCTCGGGGTCCGCGTGCTGCCCCAGACGCCCCCTGGTGGCCGCAGCGCACGGGCCCAACGTCCAGCTGACTGGTGGCTACCCGCCGCTCGTCGGCTCCCGGTGCCCGCAGGTGCCGCGGGGCCCTCCGAAGGTGGAGAGCGGCACCGCACTGCCGGCTGGGCATGGGGTGATGGATGAGGCGGTGGCCGCTGCCTGCAGCCAATGGTACCCAGGGGCGGGCTGCGCCGGTGGAAACCCGCCAGCTCGCTTTCCGGTAGACGAGATCGAAGTGGATTTCACTGTGGCCGATTTCAACCTGGACCTGGGTAACCCATACCTACTGGACCTCTCGCAGACTCTGTAAAGACCCTCCACGGGATAACTGAAACACTCTTCCCCCACCCCCACATGGAGGGGGGGGGCGCCGCATTATGGAGAAGGACATTGTTCATTTTGACCAGCGGGATCCAAGGACGTCGCTTCCCCCTGCATTATCTGGACTTGCGGATTCAGGGGTGGGGGGGAAATCACACTTTGCTATTGCACTGTGGTCAACATGGATCCCTCGGCAGTGGCCCCACCCATTTCCCCCACTCCACCCCCCCCTCAAAATGGACTCAGCAAAGATTATCTCCATCCTACGCTCCATTAAGAAGGTGCATTCCAAAGAGAGGAAAGGGGCTCGTATCATACAATGTAGAGGGAGCTTTACTCTGTATCTGACCCCGTGCTGTCCCTGTCCTGGGGAGTGTTTGATGGGGGACAGTGTAGAGGGAGCTTTACTCTGTATCTAACCCCGTGCTGTCCCTGTCCTGGGGAGTGTTTGATGTGGACAGTGTAGAGGGAGCTTTACTCTGTATCTAACCCCATGCTGTCCCTGTCCTGGGGAGTGTTTGATGGGGGGGGGGTGACAGTGTAGAGGGAGCTTTACTCTGTATCTGACCCCGTGCTGTCCCTGTCCTGGGGAGTGTTTGATGGGGACAGTGTAGAGAGAGCTTTACTCTGTATCTGACCCCATGCTGTCCCTGTCCTGGGGAGTGTTTGGTGGGGACAGTGTAGAGGGAGCTTTACTCTGTATCTAACCCCGTACTGTCCCTATCCTGGGGAGTGTTTGATGGGAGACAGTTTAGAGGGAACTTTACTCTGAATCTAACCCTGTGCCATCCCTGTCCTGGGGAGTGTTTGATGGGAGACAGTGTACAGGGAGCTTTACTCTGTATGTAATCCTATGCTGCCCCTGTCCTGGGGAGTGTTTGGCGTGGGACAGGGTTACTAAGTACAGCAACTTTATTTGGGAGGGTGGGGTGTCAGTCCCATACTGAATACAATGAGTGAATCAAGTGCCACAATAAGTGGGAGGGGGTGTTTAGCGAGGGTGCGGTTGTAGGGGAGGGCAGGTTATGGGGGGGTGGGGACTGTTGGCCAATGTGGTAACAAAAAGGGGGTCAGAATAGACGCCCTCTGTGGGATAGGGAACTGGATTCTGACTTCAGGGAAATCTGAGCTGCCATTTTGTAGATAAAATGGCCGCCTGGCCATTTGTTGGTGCTTCCTTGAGCCGAGGCTAGGGCTATTTATTTATTTAATATTTAACGACGTTTCATCCTTTGAAAGCAATCTTGGCGACATCCTCTCACTGCAGGGCGGGAATCCCTCTTGGAGACCTGGGTTGACCTGTGACCCCTGCCCCTTGTACGAGGGAGTGTGCACTCCCTCAGGCCGGAACCCCGGCAGGCAGGAGTGGACATCAACCGCGACTGCCCTCCAGAGGACATTCCGACCTGCGGGGTGAAATCGGAGCTGACCCCGTGCCCCGGTATCCTCTCCCAGAATCCTCTAGGTTGTTAGGCATTTAATTCAAGGCATGGGGAGGATACGGCCTACAGTGCTGACCCCCTCTGCCTTTAGCAGGGGGAGGGGTCTCTCAGAATCCTAAAGCAAATACCTCCAAGGATCCGGTGGGGGCAGGATGGGGGGGAAGGGTTGGGGGGGGGGGGGGTACAGGCGCGGGGCAGGGCGCCCAAAGCACTGGGGAGGTGGGAGATTACCTTAAGGTCTTCTAGACGGTGAATCAAGTTTAAAAAGAACCCACTCTCCCTGCTCAGTGGCTGCCATCAACAAGGTTAACTATCGTCAAGCTGGGATCCCGGCAGCGATGCCCGCCACAGTCAAATAGCACATGCGGACTGACATCGCCGATTCAGAGAGGGAATTAAGCCCGCAAGGTGGGTGGTGGGGTGGGGGAGGGTAAGGGAATAGAATCACGGATTTGGGCTCCACAGGAATAATGCGAAAAGTAACTTATGATTTTAGTTGAGGATTAAAATTAATTCCGTTTGTCTGTGGTTGCAATTAATATGCTTTTTCTTTTAAATTCTTTCTGCGACCATTCGAATTAACTCGATCAGCCTGCGATCAAAGACTGGTCGGGCGAAATTCAAACTGTAGCAGAGGATGAAGAGTTGGTCTTGGAGTAAAACGGTTGAGACTCGCGATATGGAAACAGGGAGAGACAGAGAGACATAGACACAGAGGGAGAAATGGAGAGAGAGAGATGGCATAGAGAGAAACACACAGGTACAGAGAATGAGAGACAGTCAGAGAGAAGGAAACAGCGAGAGATTTACTGTAGATGGATAGAGAGAGATAGAGAGAGAGAGAGACTCGGAGAGAGATGGAAAGAGACAGACACAAAGAGAAAGATGGAGAGAGACACACACACACACACACAGACTGAGACATGGATAGACAGAGAGAAACACAGACAAAGAGATATACAGACAGAGAACAACATAGATAGAGAGAAACACAAACACGCAAAGTGCAGAGAGAGAGACGCAGTCAAAGAGACAATAAGAGACAGTGAGGAACAGACAGGAAGAGAGATACATTCAGACAGAGAGACACATACACACAAAGACAGACAGACAGAGAGAGAGACACACACAAAAGAGAGAGACAGAGAGAGAGAGAGGGGACAGAGGATCAGAGAGTACACAGACAGACAGGAACAGTAACAATGATCGATGAAACTGACAGAAAACAAAGAGCAAGCTGAATATTTCTATTGAAGCTGATCTGTCTCCCTCTGCTTTGCTTCAGCTGATGTGTTCTGTTGACCGTCTCACTCCCAGTTGGGAGCACAGGGCTGACAGTGGGCTGGTTGGAGGTTCAGGGATTGTTAGATGTGTTCTGATCGGATCTGCCTGTATATGTGCGAATCCTCTTGCAGTGCACCCTGAGATGGCTGGTGTTTATTGACCAGGATTAATGTCTAGCTCATTAAAGCGATGTGAATGAAAACTGCAGTCTGTGGGGGTTTCTGGTTCACACATTTCTTTTCAATGTTTCTGATCACAGTGCAGATTGTTCAGGGTGAGGGGAGGCTGTATCAGAGTCCAGTGGCGAACCCCAAATATCCCTTCATCACGATGGTTGGAAGGTTATTCAACTATGGAGTGCATCACAGCAAGGCGAGACTTAGCCCTTTCACACTAATTTGAAGGTGATCACTCCTGGTGCTCAGCCCAAGGTTAGATTAGATTCCCTACAGTGTGGAAACAGGCCCTTCGGCCCAACCAGTCCACACCGACCCTCCGATGAGTAATCCACCCAGAACAATTTCCCTCTGACTAATGCACCTAACACTACGGGACAATTTAGCACGGCCAATCCACCCTAACCTGCACATCCCTGGACACTATGGGACAATTTAGCACGGCCAATCCACCCTAACCTGCACATCCCTGGGCACTATGGGAAACTTTAGCGTGGCCAATCCACCCTAACCTGCACATCCCTGGGCACTATGGGACAATTTAGCACGGCCAATCCACCCTAACCCGCACATCCCTGGGCACTATGGGAAAATTTAGCGTGGCCAATCCACCCTAACCTGCACATCCCTGGACACTATGAGACAATTTAGCACGGCCAATCCACCCTAACCTGCACATCCCTGGGCACTATGGGAAACTTTAGCGTGGCCAATCCACCCTAACCTGCACATCCCTGGACACTATGGGACAATTTAGCACGGCCAATCCACCCTAACCTGCACATCCCTGGGCACTATGGGAAACTTTAGCGTGGCCAATCCACCCTAACCTGCACATCCCTGGACACTATGGGACAATTTAGCACGGCCAATCCACCCTAACCTGCACATCCCTGGGCACTATGGGAAACTTTAGCGTGGCCAATCCACCCTAACCTGCACATCCCTGGACACTATGGGACAATTTAGCACGGCCAATCCACCCTAACCTGAACATCCCTGGGCACTATGGGACAATTTAGCACGGCCAATCCACCCTAACCTGCACATCCCTGGACACTATGGGACAATTTAGCACGGCCAATCCACCCTAACCTGCACATCCCTGGACACTATGGGACAATTTAGCACGGCCAATCCACCCTAACCTGCACATCCCTGGACACTATGGGACAATTTAGCACGGCCAATCCACCCTAACCTGCACATCCCTGGGCACTATGGGACAATTTAGCACGGCCATTCCACCCTAACCTGCACATCCCTGGGCACTATGGGACAATTTAGCACCGCCAATCAACTCTAACCTGCACATCCCTGGGCACTATGGGACAATTTAGCACGGCCAATCCACCCTAACCTGCACATCCCTGGACACTATGGGACAATTTAGCACGGTCAATCCACCCTAACCTGCACATCCCTGGGCACTATGGGACAATATAGCACGGCCAATCCACCCTAAACTGCACATCCCTGGGCACTATGGGACAATTTAGCACGGCCAATCCACCCTAACCTGCACATCCCTGGGCACTATGGGACAATTTAGCACGGCCATTCCACCCTAACCTGTACATCCCTGGGCACTATGGGACAATTTAGCACAGCCATTCCACCCTAACCTGCACATCCCTGGGCACTATGGGACAATTTAGCACGGCCAATCCACCCTAACCTGCACATCCCTGGGCACTATGGGACAATTTAGCACGGCCAATCCACCCTAACCTGCACATCCCTGGACACTATGGGACAATTTAGCACGGCCAATCCACCCTAACCTGCACATCCCTGGGCACTATGGGACAATTTAGCACGGCCAATCCACCCTAACCTGCACATCCCTGGACACTATGGGACAATTTAGCACGGCCAATCCACCCTAACCTGCACATCCCTGGACACTATGGGACAATTTAGCATGGCCAATCCACCCTAACCTGCACATCCCTGGGCACTATGGGACAATTTAGCACGGGCAATCCACTCTAACCTGCACATCCCTGGACACTATGGGACAATTTAGCACGGCCAATCCACCCTAACCTGCACATCCCTGGACACTATGGGACAATTTAGCACGGCCAATCCACCCTAACCTGCACATCCCTGGACCCTATGGGACAATTTAGCACGGCCAATCCACCCTAACCTGCACATCCCTGGGCACTATGGGACAATTTAGCACGGCCAATCCACCCTAACCTGCACATCCCTGGACCCTATGGGACAATTTAGCACGGCCAATCCACCCTAACCTGCACATCCCTGGACACTATGGGACAATTTAGCACGGCCAATCCACCCTAACCTGCACATCCCTGGGCACTATGGGACAATTTAGCATGGCCATTCCACCCTAACCTGTACACCTTTGGACTGTGGGAGGAAACCCCATGCGGACACGGGGAGAATGTGCAAACTCCACACAGACAGTCAGCTGAGGCTGGAATCGAACCCGGGACCCTGTTGCAGCAGTGCTAATCCACTGTGCCACCCTTGAGGTGCAATACAACAATACAACTCAGCCCAAGGTTACTGAGACGCAATACAGCCACAGTGTACAATACTGACCCTCTGACAGTGCGGCACTCCCTCAGTACAGACCCTCTGACAGTGCGGCACTCCCTCAGCACTGACCCTCCGACAGTGTGGCACTCCCTCAGCACTGATCCTCCGACAGTGCGGCACTCCCTCAGCACTGACCCTCCGACAGTGCGGCGCTCCCTCAGCACTGACCCTCCGACAGTGCGGCACTCCCTCAGCACTGACCCTCCGACAGTGCAGCACTCCCTCAGTACTGACCCTCTGACAGTGCAGCACTCCCTCAGTACTGACCCTCCGACAGTGCGGCACTCCCTCAGTCCTGACCCTCTGACAGTACGGCACTCCCTCAGTCCTGACCCTCTGACAGTATGGCACTCCCTCAGTACTGACCCTCTGACAGTGCTGCACTCCCTCAGCACTGACCCTCTGACAGTGCGGCACTCCCTCAGTACTGACCCTCCGACAGTGCGGCACTCCCTCAGCACTGACCCTCCGACAGTGCGGCACTCCCTCAGTACTGACCCTCTGACAGTGCGGCACTCCCTCAGCACTGACCCTCCGACAGTGCGGCACTCCCTCAGTACTGACCCTCTGACAGTGTGGCACTCCCTCAGCACTGATCCTCCGACAGTGCGGCACTCCCTCAGTACTGACCCTCCGACAGTGCGGCACTCCCTCAGTACTGACCCTCCGACAGTGCGGCACGCCCTCAGCACTGACCCTCCGACAGTGCAGCACTCCCTCAGTACTGACCCTCTGACAGTGCGGCACTCCCTCAGTACTGACCCTCCGACAGTGCAGGACTCCCTCAGTACTGACCCTCCGACAGTGCGGCACTCCCTCAGCACTGACCCTCCGACAGTGCGGCACTCCCTCAGCACTGACCCTCCGACAGTGCGGCGCTCCCTCAGCACTGGGAGGGCTATTCTGTTTTCCCATGCCATTCTACTTGTCGCATCAAGCTGTTCTGATATTCCTGAAACCGCAGCTCTTGTATAATTTATAAATCGCTGTTGATTATAGACAATGTAATTTATCCAATCTACATTTTTATTAATTGTTACCCACCAAAGGAGAGCTGACTCACAGCCTGCTGCAATCTGGTTACGAGCTTTGAATTCATCAGGCACTCCCCTAGGGACTCCGACCGAATCGAGATAAATCCTGTCATCGAAAGAAGTGTCTAACAGTAATCTCTTACCCCTTCCCTTTTTCCCCACTATCTTTTCCTTCTCAAATGCCAAGGTAAATGGAATTGCCAATTGTACAATTGCGCATATCCCTCTCCAATCCGGAGGTAGGGTGGGTCTCTATATCTTTCCTCCACAGTACCACCACAGATCCGCTCGGGGAACCTTTAGTGCTGAGTAGTTCCCTCCCTTCTCCGTTTCGGTAACATTCTTAATCTCTGTACATAATTTCAGCTCCCCCAGATCTCTCGACCGACTCGTACCTCGTCTACGCGCACACATGACGTGTGATTTCCAACTGCGGCGGAAAATGTTGGGGGGGGGGGAACTTTTACATCTTTCTCCTCCAAGGGAGGGAACATCAGAGATAGGGAGGTACAATTCCTATCATTCCATGCAGTCTCATCCTGGTACAGGGCTATCATACATTTCATGCCCTTCCTGTCTCGCTTCCACCCGAGCGGAAAGGGAACCACCTGGGCCACTGGCCTACCGGAGGCACATCCATAGCAATTGCTTTTGTTCAGACTTTTTACAGTATACTTTACCCATTCAACCCAGGCATTTGCATCCCCGTACCCAGTCTCTATCTCGATGGTCTGTTTCAAGTCCTTTACCTCAATAATTTTTACTACTTTAGGATCATCGGGAGGGGTTCTCCCTGTCCTGCGCTAATTCGAAAACAACAGCCCAAGAAATCCTTCCCATTTGCTTTCATTTCGGTCCCAAATGTTTCATTTAATTGTATCTCATAGGTACTCCCCCCCCCAGAATTGCTTCGTGCCATGTAGTTTTGCTTATCGTTAGGTATATTGGGTTACACTTTTTATCGGGACAATCGCGAGCTGGTCGGAAGGGGGCCCGGTGTACTGTGACGAGACCATTATATCAAGTACCATCCCCGAGGCCATCCCCATAGGACTTAAGATGTATCTCTGAGCTGCGGTACTGTCTCTGATTATCCACATCCCCACAATTTACTCAGCTGCATGCATCAGTGTCTATTACTTGTGGATTATCAGACTCAGGAACCGTTAATAACACATATGAAAATGATATTTGACAAAATCCCAATACTAAGAGGGCTAGCATCATAACTCTAAACATTCCCAGTATTCTAATCATTATGCTAAAACACAAAAAGACTTAATATACAATCTTACAGAAATAATCCCGCGCTCGCGTCGCCACTGTATAGTCAGTTATTCAAAGTCTCTTTAGTCTGAGTTTCAGCGGGTCTTGCGTTGATTCGGCCGTCCAGACTTCTTCCTCAACTGGAGGGTCCACAGGCCCTTTGATCCGAGTGTAATGAATCCAGCCTTTCTCCACCGTCCTTATTGCCGTTTCGGTAGTCAAAAGAGCCTGGTACGGCCCTTCCCAGTCCGGCCGCAATTTAGTCTCTGTCCATGATTTTACTAAGACCCAATCTCCTGGCCGGATGGGGTGAACGGCGAATTCAAGGGGTGGAGTCTGTGCCAATAGACCCTGTTTCCTGAGGAAAGACAAAGAGGAGGACAAGCCCAGTATATACTTCTTTAAAAACAAATCTTTAGTTTCGGGAATTGGCAATTCTCCATTCGCTCCCAGATAAGGTAATTCAAATAAAATTTCATAGGGGGATAGTCCCAAATCTTTCCTCTGCCAAGGGACAAGCCCAAAAGGCATCCTTTAAATCTATCACACTAAACCATCTGTAATCATGAGGGATCTTACTTAATAACGTTGTAGGGGTTTGGCACCACTGGGTGCCTGATCTGTACGATACGATTCAATGTTCTCAAATCATGCACCAATCGATAAGTTCCATCGGATTTCCGCACTGGTAGAATTGGGGTATTATAAGGAGACATACATGGCTCCAACAGTCCATCTCTAATCAGTCCTTCAATTACTGGCTGCAGTCCTCGTTTACCTTCTATGGAAATAGGATATTGTCGTTCACAGACAACGTCCCCTTTCCATTTTAAATTTATTGTAAGGGGAGGGATCTGTAGTTTTCCACGATTCCCTTCTCTAGCCCATACTATAGGGTCTATCTCTCTCTCCACATCCTCTGTCAACATCGCCAGTTGTACAACTAATTCTTTTTCCTGAATTCCAATCTCCAGTCCTAAGAGGATAATTAAGTCTCTCCCCAGTAAGTTACTTCCTATATCAGGGATATACAGCAGTTCCCCTGTGACCCTATCCTTAGGACCTTCTATCATCATAGGTTTAAATACTGGAAGAGTAAATCCTTCCCCTTTCACCCCCGAAACAGTAATTGACCGTGTCGACATTTCTACTTTCTTTGGTTTAAAATTCAGCGATGACCGTGCTGCCCCCGTATCTACTAGGGAGACTACCTCTTCCCTACAGGGTCCCACCTTCAGGGTTATCAAGGGTTCCTGGTGGGCCCCCGAGGGCAGGAACCCCTGACACCCCTATTCTTCATCATAATTCATAAGCGGAATTGCCCATTCTTCCCTTTGTAGATCAGGACACTCCCGCCCTATCTTTCCGCAATCATAGCATCCTGCCTGTGGAGACTTCCATCTCTGCCCCTGTCGCTCAAACCCTCTATCAAATGCTCCCCCTTGTCCTCTCCCTCTCCCTCTCCCTCTCTGTCCTACATGCTGCCTCCCGCCGCTCCGGTTGCTCACTATTGGTTCCATTCTCCCCTTCACTACCTCATCAACCGTAGCTACCATCATTTTCACCTTCTGTTTTTGTCTCTCATCCTCCCTCTTTACAAACACTTTCTGTGCCTCTCTTAACAATTCATCTTATGGTTTTTCGCTCCACCCTTCTATCTTCTGTATCTTTCTCTGTATGTCTGGCCATGCTTTTGTCACAAAATGTACTTTCAACAGACCCTGTGCCACCGGGTCCTCAGGGTTCATTCCAGAATATTTCCGCATTGAGTCCCTTAATCTTTGCAAGAAAGCTGGGGGAGTCTCATCTTTCTCCTGTCTAACTTCAAAGGCTTTAGTCAAATTCTGTGACTTCGGAACTGCCTCTCTTATTCCTTTTAGAATCAGGTCTTTCAATTCCCTCATTTCTTCTCTATGCTCCGGGTTTTGGTTTTCCCACTGGGGGTCTCTGAGGGGAAACGTCACCTCTCCCTGTCCAGCGTCCCCATCTGCAATTGGGTGTTCCTTGTCCCATATTTTAATGGCTGCTCCTCATATAAGTCCCCTTTCCTCCCCAGTAAATAGTATATTCAAAATAGACATTAACTCAGCCCAGGTATACAGACTGGGCCCCAAAAATTGATCAATTTGTTCAGACAACCCCACCGGATCCTCAACCAGGACCTTCATTCCCTTTTTAAATGTTCTGACCTCCCCACTGGTGAGGGGGGCACTTACAAACCCAATCTCTGTCCCCTATTGGTACCTCCCGAAGGGGATAAGTCATTACATTCTTTTTTTATTATTAAAGAAATATTGCACTATTTCTAGCTCCCCATAACTTCAAACACCAATTCATCAATTCATGCTTGACTAACTTTTAAAGCCTGTTCCTAACTTGTAAATATATTTATATATTTACGTTCATTTATTCAGTATTTAATATTTAAAATGTAAAATGCATACAGTTCCCAATTTTGAAATCCACTGTAATCACCCAGTTTTAATTCCTTAATTTAAATCCAAAATTACTTTTCTTAAGTAGTCCTGACCAATCATTGCTCAATTACAATACTATAGGTCGTGAAATAATCAGAGCTGCCTTAAAAGAATTTGTCTACTCAAGTTTAAAAAATAACTTCTAATGCATGAACAATGGCCGAATCCAAGGTCACAGATATTAACCACAGGAGTTTCGTTTTTACTACAATCTAATGTTGAACTGAAACTTCAACTGTCCTCCATAAATCGCTTTTATGTAAAGATAAAAGAGATTAGTTAGAAACTGATAGTAAGGCAGTCATGACCTATAAAAAGAACAGGAGTTCTCGTTATTTTTTTTCATAATCTCTATAGAAGCCTTAACCTTAAAAGAAATCATGTTAAGTTTCCATAATAAACATCAGATTCAAAACAGTCCTGGAACTCAAGCTCCAGGGAATAAAACGCAAACATTCAATCACCAACAAACAAATGTTCATTCAAACCAAATCACAAAGGGTTAAACTTTCCACCAGCTGTACAGCTCTTTTCATTCTCTCTCTCTCACACATTGACAAATAAATTCAGATATTCACAAACCCAGTCTTCGTCCGACCTGTACTTTGGCCAGAAGACAGCGGGACGAAGAATGGATTCCTTAGTCCATACAAAGCAACAATATTTAATCATCTTTCTCCCTTGTACAAGTATTATTTCTCCAATTCCACAACATCCTGCCCAAAGGACTTTCCGGAGGAATGTTGTAAGGGACCCCGCCTCCATTTCCATTGCCGTGTCCTTACTTTGTTTCCCCGGATGCTTTTTCCTTACCCACAGCACAATCCATATTGAGTTCCTTCGTTAGTCCCTTATTAACTACTAAAACTCAATCCCGGCCACCAAGGCAATACTTAAAAGTCAATTTTCTTACCTTGGTCTGTGCACAGAGTTGCCTGGCCCCTTTTCGCCGTATGTTCTATCGAGCTCCTATCACTGTCTGATTCAGATGTCTCTCTTGTGGGATCCGTACCAGTCGCCCAAGGGAGCGGACCAAACCGGGACACGAGACCGCTCCTCAATGGGGAACGGGACGCGTCTTCCCAGTGTCCAAGGCCAGCCACTCCCCCCGGCGATGGAAGAAAATCCCGGACGAGCCCCCAATTGTGAGAAACAAAGCTCACACACACTTCAGTAATTGCAGTCCGAGACCAAAATCTGAATCAGTAGTGCCCTTTATTTTTACACTTGCAAGTGGGTGTGATGTCCAGTGCCAGGCAAGGCAGAGGACATACACACCAAATTCAACAAACTCTCGATATTTATATAATTTGGTTCCTACATATTTTTTTCTTATTTCATTGTTTCCCCCCCTGTTTACATCCTCCACTTCCCTAAGACTGGTCCCACCACTCCTGCTTATCTCTTGCCTTATCCGGCCTTGACAAAATGCTTATTCTGGCCTCACAAGGCCGTTTGACCTCATCCCACTGCAGGTCATTGGTAGGCATATTCTTTCTTCATCAGTATCTACTCTTTCCATCTGGGCTTCTCCCGAAGCCACTCTGATCCCTATGACCTCTTTAATTAGGGGTTGTTCCTGTGTCTCTGTAAAAGTGATGTTTATACCTACTGTTTGACCAGGTGTATCTAGCCTAACTTCATCCCCTCACGACATCTTATCTATTTGCCCATAATATCTGCCATTGTTTTGCAATCACGTTTCATGCTGGCATACAATTTTAGCTAATACAAAAACAATTATATATTTCCTCCACATAGTTTCCATTCTTGTTGACTCAGCTCCCGGCCAAAACAACCACACACTGGTGTGAGTTCATTTACTTTGTATCAGAAATTATAATTGCAGAATTGCAGAACTGCAGAAGTAACATTAATTTACCTATATCCCACACCATCCTCCAAGGCGGACTTCCAGACAGGCGATAACGCAAAGTGGCCGAGCAGAGGCTGATAGCCAAGTTCCGTACCCGTGGGAATGGCCTCAACCAGGACCTTGGGTTCATGTCACACTACAGGTGACCCTACTGCACTACACACGTACACACAGATACACACACACACACAGACGCACACTCACAGACAGACACATATGCAGATGCACTCAGACAGACGCACACTCACAGACACACACACAGACACACCCAGACAGACACACACTCAGACAGACAGACGCACACTCACAGACAGACACATATGCAGATGCACTCAGACGCACACTCACAGACACACACACAGACGCACCCAGACAGACACACACTCAGACAGACGCACACTCACAGACACACACACAGACACACTCAGACAGACACACACTCAGACAGACAGACGCACACTCACAGACATACACACAGGCACACACACACACTCCGACAGACCCATACACTCACGCAGACATAAGCTCTCTCTCATACGCTCACATAACACACTCACACATGCCCCCTCTCACAGTCTTATACCCTTTCACACACACACACACTCACAGACACTCATAACAACGCCCACCCCCCACTCCCCCCCCCCCCCCCACAGACAGACAGACAGACACAAATAAGTTTGCGGGGTGAATTTGTACTTGCAGAATTACATTTTATTTTGCTCAAAAGCTGCATGAATCCATATAAGATTCTGTAAATCCGTTTTTTAGATTAGAATCAGTCTGACCATTGTGGTACAGACAGTCTCACGCAGGGCACCTCACACCTTTAACACATGATCTGGGCCGACATGACACCAATTGTTAAAGCTCACGAGAGAATGTAAGTTTAGAAAAGTTCTGCGATTTGCATATGACAGAACTGAAACCAACATGCTCATTCTAAAAGATGAGATAAACAATCAGGGTCTTTTTCAATATATAATTTCAGTTCCATCACTCTGCAAAATTTTGCCATAAATTCTGTGTCTTATGGTCTACTCCACAGCCACCTGATGAAGGAGCAGCGCTCCAATAGCTAGTGCTTCCAAATAAACCTGGTGTTGGACTGTAACCTGATGTGATTTAGTACGTAGTGCTGTAGGTGGTATTGAACCCTCTCCATAGCCCACTGTAAAGGGTGCATATTAACCCTCCAGTGCTGTAGGTGGCGCTGATTTCTCACCGTTTCACCCCGACCGGAGACTCTATACATTAATCCTCCTGTGCTCTAGGTGGCGCTGATTTCTCATGCATTCCCTGTACATTAACCCTCCTGTGCTCTAAGTGGCGCTGATTTCCAACTTGTTCCCCATGTACCCAGTATATTAAGCCTCCCGTGCTCTAGGTGGCGCTGGTTTCTCCTTCCTACCTGTATACTCAGTACATTAATCCTCCCGTGCTCTAAGTGGCGCTGATTCCTCACCGTTCCCACGGTATACTCAGTACATTAACCATCCCGTGCTCTAGGTGGCGCTGGTTTCTCCTTACCTGTATGCTCTGTACATTAATCCTCCCGTGCTCTAGGTGGCGCTGATTTCTCACCGTTCACACGGTATACTCAGTACATTAACCTCCCGTGCTCTAGGTGGCGCTGATTTCTCACCGTTCCCACAGTATACTCAGTACATTAACCTCCCGTGCTCTAGGTGGCGCTGATTTCTCACCGTTCCCACAGTATACTCAGTACATTAACCTCCCGTGCTCTAGGTGGCGCTGATTTCTCACCGTTCCCACGGTATACTCAGTGCATTAACCCGCCCGTACTCTAGGTGGCGCTGATTCCTCACCGTTCCCACGGTATACTCAGTACATTAACCCTCCCATACTCTAGGTGGCGGTGATTCCTCACCGTTCCCACTGTATACTCAGTGCATTAACCCTCCCGTGCTCTAGGTGGCACTGATTCCTCACCGTTCCCACGGTATACTCAGTACATTAACCCTCCCGTACTCTAGGTGGCGCTGATTTCTCACCGTTCCCACGGTATACTCAGTACATTGACCCTCCTGTGCTCTGGGTGGCGCTGTTTCCTCACCGTTCCCACGGTACACTGAGTACATTAAACCTCCCGTGCTCTAGGTGGCGCTGATTCCTCACCGTTCCCACGGTATACTCAGTACATTAACCTCCCGTACTCTAGGTGGCGCTGATTTCTCACCGTTCCCACGGTATACTCAGTACATTAACCCTCCCGTACTCTAGGTGGCGCTGATTTCTCACCGTTCCCATGGTATACTCAGTACATTGACCCTCCCGTGCTCTGGGTGGCGCTGTTTCCTCACCGTTCCCACGGTACACTGAGTACATTAAACCTCCCGTGCTCTAGGTGGCGCTGATTTCTCACCGTTCCCAAGGTACACTGAGTACATTAACCCTCCCGGGCTCTGGGTGGCGCTGATTCCTCACCGTTCCCACGGTACACTGAGTACATTAACTCTCCCGTGCTCTGGGTGGCGCTGTTTCCTCACCATTCCCACAGTACACTGAGTACATTAAACCTCCCGTGCTCTAGGTGGCGCTGATTCCTCACCGTTCCCACGGTATACTCAGTACATTAACCTCCCGTGCTCTAGGTGGCGCTGATTCCTCACCCTTCCCACGGTATACTCAGTACATTAACCCTCCCGTGCTCTGGGTGGCGCTGATTCCTCACCCTTCCCACGGTACACTGAGTACATTAACCCTCCCGGGCTCTGGGTGGCGCTGATTTC
>NW_028270184.1:9090429-9112929 GCF_037043375.1 Chiloscyllium plagiosum | reverse complement strand
GGGATATGAGCACACTTGTCTCACCCAGAGAGTGGTGGGAATCTGGAATGTGCTTCCTGGGATGGCAGTTCGGGCAGGAAACCTTTCACTTTCTCAAGAAGTCCTTGGAGAAACATTTGAAGAGTCATAACATTCAAGGCTGTGGGCGCAGTGCAGGGAGGTGGGACTAGTGTAGATTAGTAGCAGTTTGTCAGTGCAGTCCCACTGGGCATTGGACGCAAGTCCAGCATTTGTTATCCATCCCTAACTGCGACCCCCCCCCCCTTTCCCAAGTTAATTACCAAAATAAATAAGACATGATAATCTGCAACTCGAATGGACAACACTGACCAAGCCTAGAATGGGAAAGCAGTGTTTCAGAATAATTACACATGCCCTTTACCCTCCCACTCTCTCACAGACTCCTAAACCCCACCCCAGACAGACACACGCACATATAAGTTTGCGGGGCGAATTTCTACTTACAGAATTACATTTTATTTTGCTCAAAAGCTGCATGAATCCATATCAGATTCTGTAAATCCGTTTTTTAGATTAGAATCAGTCTGACCATTGTGGTACAGACAGTCTCACGCAGGGCACCTCACACCTTCAATACATGATCTGGGCCGACATGACACCAATTGTTAAAGTTCACGAGAGAATGTAAGTTTAAAAAAGTTCTGCGATTTGCATATGACAGAACTGAAACCAACATGCTCATTCTAAAAGATGAGAGACTTGACAAACAATCAGGGTCTTTTTCAATATATAATTTCAGTTCCATCACACACTCAACTTTTGCTACAAATTCTGGGTCTTACTGTCTTATACTCCACAGCCACCTGACGAAGGAGCAGTGCTCTGAAAGCTAGTGCTTCCAAATAAACCTGTTGGACTATAACCTGATGATGTGCGATTTGTAACTTTCCATTTTAAGACTAGAATGAGGAGGAATTTTTTTTCTGGAGCTTGTCTAGGAGTTCTCTTTGCCATCAAATAGTGGAGGCAGTGTTATTGATTGATTTATTGTCACAAGTACAGTGAAAAGCAGGTCCTAGGCACATCCTGGTAAGGAAGCAGATGCAGATCAAAATACTCAGGCAGAGGCAGACAGGTTACAACGTCAGTAAGATCACCATAAATTGAGGCTGGAGGGTCCACTCATCAGGTGCTAATAACAGCCGGGAAGAAGCTGTTCCTGAGCCCGCTGGTGCCTGTTCGGGATCCTGTATCTTCTACCTGACAGAAGAGGTTGGAGGAGATCGTTACTGCAGTGCTATGGGTCTATGATGTTGGCGGCCTTTCTGCGGAGGACAGCCGTGTAATTGGGAGGAAGATTGGCTTCTCTCGTGGTCAATATATTCAAGGCCAAATTAAGACCGAAGTTTGATTGAAGGGTATGGGGGGGGGACAGTCAGGAAAGTGAAGTCTCAACCCTAGTTGGATTGGCCATGGTCTTTTTGAACCTTTATAGGGCTGAATGGCCTGCTCTTATTTCTGAGTCCAAAATGGCAGTCTTCTGTTTTTGTTCAATTGGGGGCATTCCTGGCTGGTCAGAAATTGTCCCTAACTGCTGTTAAGAAGACGGTCTTGAACTGTTGCAGTTCATGTGCTGCAGGTCGACCCACACTTGATTTATCGTTGCCACATCTTTATTGGTCAGAGTATTGAGTACAGGAGTTGGGAGGTCGTGGTGCAGCTGTACAGGACATTGGTTAGGCCACTGTTGGAATATCGCGTGCAATTCTGGTCTCCTTCCTATCGGAACAATGTTGTGAAACCTGAAAGGGTTCAGAAAAGATTTACGAGGGTGTTGCCAAGTTTGGAGGGTTTAAGCTACAGGGAGAGGCTGAACAGGCTGGGGCTGTTTTCCCTGGAGCGTCGGAGGCTGAGGGGTGACCTGACAGAGGTTTATAAAATGTTGAGGCGCACGGATGGAATAAATAGACATGGTCTTTTCCCTGGAGTGGGGGAGTCCAGAACTAGAGGCATAGGTTTAGGGTGAGAGAAGGATATAAAAGAGACATAGCTGGTCAGCATGGACAAGGTGGATCGAAGGGTCTGTTTCCATGCTGTATATCTCTATGACAATGCCTCTGTGTGCCAAGATACAGTTAAGTATTTTGCGTGCTGTTCAGGCAGATCATACCACACGAAGTGCATCAGGGGTAGCAGAACAGTGTGTTACAGCAGCAGAGAAGGTGCAGAGAGAGAGATCAGGCTTAACATCAGAGAGATCTGTTCAAAAGTCTGATAACAGTGGGGAAGAAGCTGTCCTTATGCGTGTATTCAAACTTGTATACCTTCTATCGGACAGAAGAGAGTATAACGGGAGAGGTCTTTGATTATGTTGGTTGCTTTCTCGAGGCAGCGGGATGTTTCAGATTTTAACCCAATGATTAAAGGATAGCTATTAGGCAGCATCCTGGGGACAAAGCTCCCAACCACTGCAGTTCTTCCAATAGTAGCTGGGGAACTTTCCCGTCCACCTGAGAAGGCCGGTAGATTTGTTTTAACAACTCACCCAGAAGACAGCCCTTCTGATAGTGCCGAACCTTTCAACCTACTTGAACAGGGGTGTAATTGTTTGTAATTCTCTAATGCTGTCGTACCACTCCTGAATCTAATACTGTACAATTCTGGCCGATGACCCTGCAATGGCCACTCTCACTTCCTTTAGTATCCATCTGCTCCAGGTACTTCATCAGCTTGAAATACCACCAGCTTCTTCAATAGCTCCTCCACATTAATTCCCAATCCTTTTCCTGACTGAGCTTCCCCCTGTATCTCCGTGGCCTGGCTAACATCTGCTTTCTTGTTAAATACAGATAGGAAGAATGCACCTTATCCCTCTAAGATCACAGTCTGGCCCTTGTAATGATACAGCAGCATAATGGTATTGTAACCTAGGACCTGACTAACGCTGTGGAGATTTAATTTCAAATCCCACCTTGGCAGCTGGAGGATTTTAAATTTGATTTAATGAATAAATCTATTTTTGGATTACAAAATTGGCTTGATGGTAGGAGCCAGAGGCTGGTGATAGACAGTTGTTCAGGCTGAAGGCTTGTGACCAGTAGTGTGCCACAGGGTTCAGTGCTGGGTCCACTGGTATTTGTCATTTATTTCAACAATTTGGGTGAGCATATAGAAGGCATGGTTAGTAGCTTTGCGCATGATGACACCAAAATTGCTGGTATAGTGGACAATGAAGAAGGTTATCTCTCAGTACAGTGGGATCTTGATCAACTCAGTGGGCCGAGGACTGGCAGTTTAACTTGGATAAATATGAGGTGTTGCATTTTAGCAAGGCAAACCAGGGCAGGACTTACACTGTGAATAGTAGAGCCCTGGGCAGTGTTGTTGAACAGAGAGGGGGTGCAGGTACTTAACTCCTTGAAAGTGGTATCACAGGTAGACAGGGTGGTGAAGAAGGCATTTAGCGTACTTACCTTCATTGATCAGATCGTTGTGTACAGGAGTTGGGGCATCATGTTGCAGCTGTACAAGATATTGGTAAGGTCACATTTGGAGTACTACATACAATCCTGATCATCCTAGAAATATGACCGATGTTATCAAAGGGTGCAAAGAAAGATTTACAAGGACCTTACCAAGACTGAAGGGTTTGAGATATAAGGAGAGGCTGGATAGGCTGCGGGTACTTTCCCTGGAGCATGAGAGGCTGAGGGGTGTTCTCCTAGAGGTTTATAAATTCATGAGCGACCTAGAGGAGGTGAATAGTCTTTTCCCAGGGTAGAGGAGTCCAAAACTGGAGGGCATAGACTTGAGGTGAGAGGGGTAAGGTTTGAAAGGGTCTGGGGTAACTTTTTTTTTTACAGAGGGTGGTGCATATCTGAAATGATCTGCCCGAGGAAGTGGGAGAGGTTTGTATAATTGCAACATTTTAAAAACCCATTTGGGACAGGTACGTGAATAGGAAAGCTTTAGAGGGATATGTGGGCCAAATGCACGCAAATGGGACTAGTTCACTTTAGGAAACCTGGTCAGTATTGATGAGTTGGGCCGAAGGGTCTGTTTCCGTGCTGTATGACTGTATTCCTTTACTACTCCTTTGCTGACCTGTTTCTTATTGATCTGTCTTCAGAAGTGTGGGTGGATGGATTTCAAACCATGCAGGAAACCTCAGTAGTTTTCAACTTGTCCCCTGAATCCTTTCTGCTCTTTGTGTATTGGAATGTCAGCAGTGTAAATCTATAAAAATCATTTACAAGACTTCAGGAGGAGGGAATTTCCCACAGCTAAAATTCAGTAGCAAACATCAACACTGCTGATGTGACCAAAGGTCTACTCCTATTGGTACCTGTGTTCACTGACTTGCATTACCGCCCAGTCTTCAGATTCCTACATTTGTAAATTCTCATTTGATTTCAGTTTCCTTTCCAAAGTCTCCTGACCCTTCAAGTACTCAAGGTCTCTGCATTCCTCCAGGTTTGGCGTCTAGATTAGAATGGTGCTGGAAAAGCGCAGGAGGTCAGGCAGCATCTGAGGCAAAAGCCCTTTATCAGGAATGAATGGCGTCTTGCCCATCTCTGATAATCATTGGTGGTGACTGTGCCTGAGGTGCTAAGTTCTGGAATTCCCTCCTTAGCCCTTCTCTGCCACTCAGTCACTCACTCTGTCCCTCCTCCTTGGATGGCTTCAGGATTGAATTTAGTTTGGTAGCACTGCCGTAAGGTACCTTGTGTTTTTTCCCAATGTCCATATGTGATTTGAGTGCAAGTTGTTGTTAACCAAGGTGTGGGGCTTGAACCTTTAAACTTTGTAACAGTGGGGCTGCTACCAGCCCAAGGCTGGCCCCTAGCTGGAATGGGTGAGGTCGTTATGATGTGGATTGTTCACAATCTGACTCAAGGGTGGATTGGGCTTGAGGGACTTAATAACTTCCTTCCTTTCCAAGGATTGGTGACCTTCATGGCTTATGCTATGGTTATTCTCAACAAGTTGTAACTGTGAACCTTGTGGCTCCAAAGTCCATACAGAGCAAAGCCTCTTCAGGAAAGATGTACAGTTGCCATCTTTGTCATATCTTCTCCCAGTCAGTTCTTGAACAAGGTCCTTTTTGAGTATTTCCATTGCTGTCTCCTGCATTTTGATTAATTCTTACAAGTGGCCGCCTAAGGCCACTGTACTTGGAGGACTCTGCAGGGAGGCAAGAGTACAGACCTGTGGAGTTCCATTGAGATCAGGGTGTAACGTGGGAGGTGGTGGAGGACAGTGTTGTTATATGAGACAATTGGCATCTGAAAAGATTAACAACATCAGGAGATAAGCCCCACCTACAGGATGAAAGGGATTGTTCCTGGGAGGAGTTCATCAGCGTCTAGTGTCTAACCCATATGTTCCTGTTGTTCTAGTGCTAAATGCTAAGTAGTGTGTACCTGTTGAAGGGCTCCGGCCTGAAACGTCGATTTTCCTGCTCCTCGGATGTTGCCTGAACCTGCTGTGCTTTTCCAGCATCACTCTCTCTCGACTCTGATCTCCAGCATCTGCAGTCCTCACTGTCTCCCTAGTGTGTACCTATTGTTAAGTTGAACACAATCATCATGTCTCAGTTGTAATGTAACTGCTGTCCACTGTTAATCAAGATTGAGCCTCTCTTCTGTTGAAGACTTTTTGTGGCCATCCCTCCCCACTCAGTGCCAGTAGTTTAGCCCAGTCCCAATAAGGAGGGTTGGTGGCAGCAAATCTACGCAAGTCAATCCCACATGGGTTTGTCAGGCCTTTTCATTGGTGAAAGCAGTGAGCGCTTTAATATGCTGGCAGCGCTAGCATTAATGTTATAATTGGGTGGAGTTTCCCGAGTGTGTTGGAACCGGTTGTCAGAACAAAGACAGTTTCCCATTCTGTGGCACCTTTTTATAACTGTCGCAGGTCCTAGTGGTTTACAGCCAATAAAGTACTTTTAAGTTGTAACGTCAGAAGCATAGCAATCAATTTGCACACATCAAACTCTCACAAGCAGTAATATTGGGTGACTGAAAACATGGCAGAACTTCCCTTCTCGTCATTACAGTACAGGAGGAGGCCATTTGGTCCATTGCGTCCATGCTGTCCCTGTAGAGCAATCCAGTCAGTACTATAAATACCTGCTCTGTCCCTGTGGCCAGGGGAATTTAGTTCCCTCCAATGCCCTTCTGATTCTCTTTTGAAATCACTCATTGTCCCTGAGCAATAAGAAGGCAGAACTCACTACACGTGTACAGTGAGTTCTGCCTCCCTATTGCTCAGTGTGTGTGTTTTTTTTAAAAAAACAAAGTTCTTCCTCTCATTTGCCCAAAACCCTAATCCTCTGCGCCCTCGTGCCACCAGCCAATGGGACCAACTTTTCTCTCCCAACCTTGTCCAAACTTGTCATCATTGAATCCCTCCATCTCCAGGGAGAGCAACCCCATTTTCTTCAACCTCGCCTTGTTGCTAGAGTCCCTCATTGCTGAGACTCTTCTGTCACTCTCCCTCCACCTCCTCTCCAGGACCCTCCTGACCTTTCAAAGGAATGGCAATCCTGAACTCCAGTAACTTCTTTAGCAGAACAGTGGGTAGGTATGGCATAATTCACCCCCCCCCCCCCCCCCAAAGGGCAACATCTGAAAGCCCACTCCAACGTGCTTGGCCTTCCTGTGGATAAATTGAGTTTGCTGTTTAACTGATAGATGGTTGGCGTTCATCTGGATGCAGGTGGGACCGCAGCTGATGTTAAAAATGGTGCTCTCGCTGTCATTCCTGAGACAGTGATCTGACAGGGTCAGGCCCCAGCTTGTTGCTGCTTTCCACCCTCCAAAGGGACTGGACTCCTTGGGACTGATGAAGCCACACTTTGACTCCTGAATTAGCCTTGCTGACCTTGTAGTCACCTCCCCCTTCCATAAGGTTTGGGTGTTGTCCGAGTGGAATGCCGAAACCATGAAAGTACAAGCAGTTCTCCAGCATACTGGCCTGCTGACAGATTGTCTTGTCTTCTGTAAGCTGAAATAATGGGGGTTGGATAATAGATATAGATTTTTATTTCCCATGACGATCTTGTGAAAAGCAGCTCATCCTTGAGTTTCCATCTTATGAGAGTGTCTTCTGGATCTGTTGCCAGATCTGCATTTCTGATAAAGACAAGGCAGGTGATAAGTCCTTCAGCATGCTTGCTTTTTCCTCCTGCCCTTGGAATCGCCAGTTTAATACTATGCACCACATTACGCCTCCCTTACCAGTCTGGGATGTGATCTCAATGAGAATCTGTTACACTCAGTCAGTGAGAGATACTAGTCAGTGCACAGGTACCTCCGAGAGAGAGGGGGGAGGCTATAAGAGAGAGCAGTCCGTACATGCACGTCTCCCTGAACAAGAACAAACCTGAAAAATACTAGACTGTGTGCAGATAAGAGGCAGGACAAAGAGATACCAATCAGTCCCTTGTGCACTGAGTGGTCCCAGTTGGTGCACAGATAACACAATGAGAGGGGACTGAGTCAGTGTACAGATATTTCCCTGAGAGAGAGGACTGAGAGATACAAGTCAGTGTACAGTTACCACCCTGAAGGAGAGGAATCTGAGGTTATCTCAGACCATCTCTCTCTCTTTCAGGATGACGTCTATGCGGTTTCACCCAGTCTCTTCTCACTCTCACTCAGATCTCATTGTCTCTGTCCAGTTGAGAGCTTCCTGATGATAGGATTCAATGGGATCAATGGGGAAAGACTATTTCCTGTTGTGGGGAGGGGGACCAATCCAGACAAGGAGAAACTTCTTCAGCCAGAGAGCGGTGAATCTACAGAATTCACTGTCATAGAAGGCTGTGGAGGCCAGATCATTGAGGATATTTAAGACTGAGATAGATGGGTTCTTGATTGTCAAGGGTTGAGAAACTTATCAGCCATGATTGAATGGTGGAGCAGGCTCGATGGGCCGAATGGCCCAGTTACTGCTCCTATGTCTTATGGTAGTATCAAGGTGAGGGACCGGGGGGGGGGGGGGGGGGGGGGTTGGGTTGGCGACCGGGTACGTGTGGGTGGCAGAACCTTAAAATGGCAACCAGGCTGTTCAGGGGGGTGTGAGGAAACCCTTCCTCTCAAAGTGAGGTAGAAATCTGGAAGTCTTCCACCTTCTGCTGCCCCCACCCCCCCAAAAACTGTTCAGATTGCAAGATCAATTTAATAAAAAACAAGGTCTGACATTAATAAAATTGTTTGGGTAAGCTTTATGAAAAGTGGAATAGTTGTGGATCAGCTGTGATCTGACACTGTCACGGGACAGCATTAAGGAGCTGAATGGCCTCCTACTGCTTCTAAAATGGGGCTTACTGTTGCAAGTGATGCATTTTGGAAGGTCTAACGCAGGAGGGAAGTATGTAATAAATTGCAGAACCCTTACTAGCGTCAACATACAGGGGGATCTAGGCATACAGGCCCATAGTTCCCTGAAAGTGACAACACAAGGGGATAAGGTATTCAAGAAGGTTTACAGTAATCTTGCCTACATCAGTTGTGGGATAGTGTAAAAAAATTGGCAAGTTGCATTATGGCTGTATAGAACTTTGGTCAGGCCACATTTGGAATATTGTGTACAGTTCTGGTCGCCACACTAGTAGAAGGATGTGGAGGCTTTGGAGAGGGTTCAGAAATGGTTTCCCAGGATGCTGCCTGGTTTGGAGGGTATTAACAACGAGGAGATATTGGCTAAACTTGGTTTGTTTTTGTTTGAATGTCAAAGGATTAAGGATGATCTGATTGAAGTTAACAAAATTGAGAGCCACAGGTAGAATGGGTCTTTTTCCCAGCTTAGAAATGTCAATTACTTTTAAGATAAAAGGGGCAAGTCTCTTTTTTTTTTTTACACAGAGGGTGGTAAGTGCCTGGAATGTGTTACCCAGAGGAGGTGATGGGGGTAGATACAGTAGCAACGGTTAGGAGATATCTTGCCAGCCAAATGAACAGGCAGGGAATAAAGAGATCTGGGCTGTGGAGAGGTGAAAGATTTTTAGTTTAGAAAGATATCATGTTAGTGCAGTCTTGGTGGACTGAGGTGCCTGTTTCTATGCTGACCTGTTGTTTGGTCTTTTAAGATGGCCCTTAAAATTGACTACTTCTTTGAACTTTTCATTGCTTGTCTCTAATATCTCCTTGCGCTGGTGAAACGTTGCCTGAAAACGTGCTATACAGGTCACCCTGCATACGCAGGCCACCAAAGACCTGTCAGCACTTGCTTGCTCAGCATCTCCTGCTGATCATCAAGCTCCCTCTCCAAATCTCCATCCCCACCAACCTACGAAATATCCCCCGATTCCCCCTACATCTCCCACCTCTGTGAAAACCCATCCAAGCCCACAGGCTCACCACTGTCTGGGTGAGGAGACTTCTCTTCATCCCAGTCCTAAGTGGTGTAGCCCATAATCCTTCGAGTGTGACTCCCGGTTCTGTATTGCCAAGCCGTTGGGAGAAATAAACTCTCTGGGCTGTAGGAATAGAGCAGCATTGCTGGGCTGACGGGCGTGGGCTTGGATCTGAAATCTTCAGAGGTTTACTCAGTGAAATGCCAAAGTCTTTTTTTTTGTCTCCCTCTTAAGTGCTTTTCCCCGATGACTGTCTGACTGAGCATTTGAACTGCAATGCTCTTTTCCACCACAAAGCTAATTTGCTGGTTTGTAGGCCGAGCACACTGGGGTGGCCGAAATTATTGGAGGTTCGGCCGTGCTGCGCACTCAGTCCTCCAGATCGTTAACACATCAGCAGCATCCACACTGAGGCTTGCCAGACAGGTGCTGTATCCCGAATCAAAAACCCATCAAACCCACCAGTTGTTTGGCTCTCTGAGCATGTGAATTATTACATCATGTGTAAAGCTTCAAGGCATTACAGTGTGAGGGCCAGATGGAAAGTTTCCACAGAAACCATGCTCAATAAACTGCACTACTCTAGCCCCACGGACAACTTGCACTCAACATTATAAATTCAATGCAATTCATCCTACATGTAGTATGCTAAGCACCACTAGGAAAAATGACAGGAAATATTCTCTGGCATTCTGTTCCTGGATTTCTTGTACCGGTCTGTCGCTGTATAACACTGGGGTACAGCACTGGTGGGGACAGGCCTGTCACTGTATAACACTGGGGTACAGTACGGGTGGGGACAGGTCTGTCTCTATAACACTGGGGTACAGTACTGGTGGGGACAGGCCTGTCACTGTATAACACTGGGGTACAGTACGGATGGGGACGGGTCTGTCACTGTATAACACTGGGATACAATACTGGTGGGGACAGGCCTGTCACTGTATAACACTGGGGCACAGTACTGGTGGGGGACAGGTCTGTCTCTGTATAACACTGGGGCACAGCACTGGTGGGGACAGGTCTGTCTCTGTATAACACTGGGGTACAGCACTGGTGGGGACAGGCCTGTCTCTGTATAACACTGGGGTACAGCACTGGTGGAGACGGGTCTGGCACTGTGTAACACTGGGGTACAGTACTGGTGGGGGACAGGTCTGTCACTGTATAACACTGGGATACAGTACGGGTGGGGGACAGAGCTGTCTCTGTATAACACTGGGATACAGTACGGGTGGGGGACAGGGCTGTCACTGTATAATACTGGGGTACAGTACTGGTGGGGACAGGTCTGTCACTGTATAACACGGGTACAGTACGGGTGGGGGACAGGTCTGTCTCTGTATAACACTGGGATACAGTACGGGTGGGGGACAGAGCTGTCTCTGTATAACACTGGGGTACAGTACTGGTGGGGACATGTCTGTCACTGTATAACACTGGGGTACAGTACTGGTGGGGGACAGGTCTGTCTCTGTATAACACTGGGGTACAGTACTGGTGGGGACAGGTCTGTTGCTGTATAACACTGGGGTACAGTACAGGCGGGGACAGGTCTGTCGCTGTATAACACTGGGGTACAGTACTGGTGGGGACAGGTCTGTCACTGTATAACACCGGGGTACAGTACTGGTGGGGACAGGTCTGTCACTGTATAACACTGGGTACAGTACGGGCGGGGATAGGTCTGTCACCGTATAACACTGGGGTACAGTACTGGTGGGGATGGGTCTGTCTCTGTATAACACTGGGGTACAGTACAGACGGGGACAGGTCTGTCGCTGTATAACACTGGGGTACAGTACAGGCGGGGACAGGTCTGTCGCTGTATAACACTGGGGTACAGTACTGGTGGGGACAGGTCTGTCACTGTAAAACACTGGGGCACAGTACTGGTGGGGACAGCTCTGACACTGTAAAACACTGGGATACAGTACTGGTGGGGACAGGTCTGTTACTGTATAACACTGGGGTACAGTACGGGTGGGGACAGATATGTCACTGTATAACACGGGTACAGTACAGGTGGGGACAGGTCTGTCTCTGTATAACACTGGGGTACAGTACTGGTGGGGACAGGTCTGTCGCTGTATAACACTGGGGTACAGTACAGGTGGGGACAGGTCTGTCACTATATAACACTGGGGTACAGTACTGGTGGGGACAGGTCTGTCGCTGTATAACACTGGGGTACAGTACTGGTGGGGACAGGTCTGTCACTGTATAACACTGGGTACAGTACGGGCGGGGATAGGTCTGTCACCGTATAACACTGGGGTACAGTACAGGCGGGGACAGGTCTGTCGCTGTATAACACTGGGGTACAGTACAGGCGGGGACAGGTCTGTCACTGTATAACACTGGGTACAGTACGGGCGGGGATAGGTCTGTCACCGTATAACACTGGGGTACAGTACAGGCGGGGACAGGTCTGTCGCTGTATAACACTGGGGTACAGTACTGGTGGGGACAGGTCTGTCACTGTATAACACCGGGGTACAGTACGGGTGGGGACAGGTCTGTCACTGTATAACACTGGGGTACAGTACGGGTGGGGACAGCTCTGACACTGTAAAACACTGGGATACAGTACGGGTGGGGACAGGTCTGTCACTGTATAACACTGGGGTACAGTACTGGTGGGGACAGCTCTGACACTGTAAAACACTGGGATACAGTACTGGTGGGGACAGGTCTGTTACTGTATAACACTGGGGTACAGTACTGGTGGGGACAGGCCTGTCTCTGTATAACACTGGGGTACAGTACAGGTGGGGACAGGTCTGTCTCTGTATAACACTGGGGTACAGCACTGGTGGGGACAGGCCTGTCTCTGTATAACACTGGGGTACAGCACGGGTGGGCACAGGTCTGTCTCTGTATAACACTGGGGTACAGTACTGGTGGAGACGGGTCTGGCACTGTATAATACTGGGGTACAGTACGGGTGGGGACAGGCCTGTCACTGTATAACACTCGGGTACAGTACAGGTGGGGACAGGTCTGTCCCTGTATAACACTGGGGTACAGTACTGGTGGGGACAGGTCTGTCACTGTATAACACTGGGGTACAGTACGGGTGGGGACAGATATGTCACTGTATAACACTAGGGTACAGTACGGGTGGGGACAGGTCTGTCACTGTATAACACTGGGGCACAGTACTGGTGGGGACAGCTCTGACACTGTAAAACACTGGGGCACAGTACTGGTGGGGACAGCTCTGACACTGTAAAACACTGGGGCACAGTACTGGTGGGGACAGGTCTGTTACTGTATAACATGGGTACAGTACAGGTGGGGACAGGTCTGTCTCTGTATAACACTGGGGTACAGCACTGGTGGGGACAGGCCTGTCTCTGTATAACACTGGGGTACAGCACAGGTGGGGACAGGTCTGTCTCTGTATAACACTGGGGTACAGTACTGGTGGAGACTGGTCTGGCACTGTATAACACTGGGGTACAGCACTGGTGGGGACAGGCCTGTCACTGTATAACAGTGGGGTACAGTACTGGTGGGGGACAGGTCTGTCTCTGTATAACACTGGGGTACAGTACGGGTGGGGACAGGTCTGACACTGTAAAACACTGGGATACAGTACTGGTGGGGACAGGTCTGTCACTGTATAACACTGGGGTACAGTACTGGTGGAGACTGGTCTGGCACTGTATAACACTGGGGTACAGTACAGGTGGGGACAGGTCTGTCCCTGTATAACACTGGGGTACAGTACTGGTGGGGACAGGTCTGTCACTGTATAACACCGGGGTACAGTACGGGTGGGGACAGATCTGTCCCTGTATAACACCGGGGTACAGTACGGGTGGGGACAGATATGTCACTGTATAACACTAGGGTACAGTACGGGTGGGGACAGGTCTGTCACTGTATAACACTGGGGCACAGTACTGGTGGGGACAGCTCTGACACTGTAAAACACTGGGGCACAGTACTGGTGGGGACAGGTCTGTTACTGTATAACACGGGTACAGTACAGGTGGGGACAGGTCTGTCTCTGTATAACACTGGGGTACAGTACTGGTGGGGACAGGTCTGTCACCGTATAACACTGGGGTACAGTACAGGCGGGGACAGGTCTGTCGCTGTATAACACTGGGGTACAGTACAGGCGGGGACAGGTCTGTCGCTGTATAACACCGGGGTACAGTACTGGTGGGGACAGGTCTGTCACTGTATAACACTGGGTACAGTACTGGCGGGGATAGGTCTGTCACCGTATAACACTGGGGTACAGTACAGACGGGGACAGGTCTGTCACCGTATAACACTGGGGTACAGTACTGGCGGGGACAGGTCTGTCGCTGTATAACACTGGGGTACAGTACAGGCGGGGACAGGTCTGTCGCTGTATAACACTGGGGTACAGTACTGGTGGGGACAGGTCTGTCACTGTATAACACTGGGATACAGTACTGGTGGGGACAGGTCTGTCACTGTATAACACTGGGGTACAGTACGGGTGGGGACAGATATGTCACTGTATAACACTAGGGTACAGTACGGGTGGGGACAGCTCTGACACTGTAAAACACTGGGATACAGTACTGGTGGGGACAGGTCTGTTACTGTATAACACTGGGGTACAGTACGGGTGGGGACAGATATGTCACTGTATAACACGGGTACAGTACAGGTGGGGACAGGTCTGTCTCTGTATAACACTGGGGTATAGTACTGGTGGGGACAGGTCTGTCGCTGTATAACACTGGGGTACAGTACAGGTGGGGACAGGTCTGTCTCTGTATAACACTGGGGTACAGTACTGGTGGGGACAGGTCTGTCGCTGTATAACACTGGGGTACAGTACGGGTGGGGGACAGGTCTGTCTCTGTATAATACTGGGGTACAGTACTGGTGGGGACAGGTCTGTCGCTGTATAACACTGGGGTACAGTACTGGTGGGGACAGGTCTGTCACTGTATAACACTGGGTACAGTACGGGCGGGGATAGGTCTGTCACCGTATAACACTGGGGTACAGTACAGGCGGGGACAGGTCTGTCGCTGTATAACACTGGGGTACAGTACAGGCGGGGACAGGTCTGTCACTGTATAACACTGGGTACAGTACGGGCGGGGATAGGTCTGTCACCGTATAACACTGGGGTACAGTACAGGCGGGGACAGGTCTGTCGCTGTATAACACTGGGGTACAGTACTGGTGGGGACAGGTCTGTCACTGTATAACACCGGGGTACAGTACGGGTGGGGACAGATATGTCACTGTATAACACTGGGATACAGTACTGGTGGGGACAGGTCTGTTACTGTATAACATGGGTACAGTACAGGCGGGGACAGGTCTGTCGCTGTATAACACTGGGGTACAGTACGGGTGGGGACAGCTCTGACACTGTAAAACACTGGGATACAGTACTGGTGGGGACAGGTCTGTTACTGTATAACACTGCGGTACAGTACTGGTGGGGACAGCTCTGACACTGTAAAACACTGGGGTACAGTACTGGTGGGGACAGGTCTGTTACTGTATAACATGGGTACAGTACAGGTGGGGACAGGTCTGTCTCTGTATAACACTGGGGTACAGCACTGGTGGGGACAGGCCTGTCTCTGTATAACACTGGGGTACAGTACTGGTGGAGACTGGTCTGGCACTGTATAACACTGGGGTACAGCACTGGTGGGGACAGGCCTGTCACTGTATAACACTGGAGTACAGTACTGGTGGGGACAGGTCTGTCACTGTATAACACTGGGGTACAGTACTGGTGGGGGACAGGTCTGTCTCTGTATAACACTGGGGTACAGTACGGGTGGGGACAGGTCTGACACTGTAAAACACTGGGATACAGTACTGGTGGGGACAGGTCTGTCACTGTATAACACTGGGGTACAGTACTGGTGGAGACTGGTCTGGCACTGTATAACACTGGGGTACAGCACTGGTGGGGACAGGCCTGTCACTGTATAACACTCGGGTACAGTACAGGTGGGGACAGGTCTGTCCCTGTATAACACTGGGGTACAGTACTGGTGGGGACAGGTCTGTCACTGTATAACACCGGGGTACAGTACGGGTGGGGACA
This sequence comes from Chiloscyllium plagiosum, assembly GCF_037043375.1. NCBI lineage: Eukaryota > Metazoa > Chordata > Chondrichthyes > Orectolobiformes > Hemiscylliidae > Chiloscyllium > Chiloscyllium plagiosum. The sequence goes on along the minus strand of NW_028270184.1, from coordinate 9,097,537 downwards.
GATCTGTCCCTGTATAACACCGGGGTATAGTACGGGTGGGGACAGATATGTCACTGTATAACACTAGGGTACAGTACGGGTGGGGACAGGTCTGTCACTGTAAAATACTGGGGCACAGTACTGGTGGGGACAGCTCTGACACTGTAAAATACTGGGGCACAGTACTGGTGGGGACAGCTCTGACACTGTAAAATACTGGGGCACAGTACTGGTGGGGACAGCTCTGACACTGTAAAACACTGGGATACAGTACTGGTGGGGACAGGTCTGTTACTGTATAACACGGGTACAGTACAGGTGGGGACAGGTCTGTCTCTGTATAACACTGGGGTACAGTACTGGTGGGGACAGGTCTGTCACCGTATAACACTGGGGTACAGTACAGGCGGGGACAGGTCTGTTGCTGTATAACACTGGGGTACAGTACAGGCGGGGACAGGTCTGTCGCTGTATACCACTGGGGTACAGTACTGGTGGGGACAGGTCTGTCACTGTATAACACCGGGGTACAGTACTGGTGGGGACAGGTCTGTCACTGTATAACACTGGGGTACAGTACTGGTGGGGACAGGTCTGTCTCTATAACACTGGGTGCAGTACGGGCGGGGATAGGTCTGTCACCGTATAACACTGGGGTACAGTACAGACGGGGACAGGTCTGTCACCGTATAACACTGGGGTACAGTACTGGCGGGGACAGGTCTGTCGCTGTATAACACTGGGATACAGTACAGGCGGGGACAGGTCTGTCGCTGTATAACACTGGGGTACAGTACTGGTGGGGACAGGTCTGTCACTGTATAACACCGGGGTACAGTACGGGTGGGGACAGATATGTCACTGTATAACACTAGGGTACAGTACGGGTGGGGACAGGTCTGTCACTGTATAACACTGGGATACAGTACTGGTGGGGACAGGTCTGTTACTGTATAACACTGGGGTACAGTACGGGTGGGGACAGCTCTGACACTGTAAAACACTGGGATACAGTACTGGTGGGGACAGGTCTGTTACTGTATAACACTGGGGTACAGTACGGGTGGGGACAGATATGTCACTGTATAACACGGGTACAGTACAGGTGGGGACAGGTCTGTCTCTGTATAATACTGGGGTATAGTACTGGTGGGGACAGGTCTGTCGCTGTATAACACTGGGGTACAGTACTGGTGGGGACAGGTCTGTCGCTGTATAACACTGGGGTACAGTACGGGTGGGGGACAGGTCTGTCGCTGTATAACACTGGGGTACAGTACGGGTGGGGGACAGGTCTGTCTCTGTATAATACTGGGGTACAGTACTGGTGGGGACAGGTCTGTCGCTGTATAACACTGGGGTACAGTACTGGTGGGGACAGGTCTGTCACTGTATAACACTGGGTACAGTACGGGCGGGGATAGGTCTGTCACCGTATAACACTGGGGTACAGTACAGGCGGGGACAGGTCTGTCGCTGTATAACACTGGGGTACAGTACAGGCGGGGACAGGTCTGTCACTGTATAACACTGGGTACAGTACAGGCGGGGACAGGTCTGTCGCTGTATAACACTGGGGTACAGTACAGGCGGGGACAGGTCTGTCGCTGTATAACACTGGGGTACAGTACTGGTGGGGACAGGTCTGTCACTGTATAACACTGGGTACAGTACGGGCGGGGATAGGTCTGTCACCGTATAACACGGGTACAGTACAGGCGGGGACAGGTCTGTCGCTGTATAACACTGGGGTACAGTACTGGTGGGGACAGGTCTGTCACTGTATAACACCGGGGTACAGTACGGGTGGGGACAGATATGTCACTGTATAACACTGGGGTACAGTACGGGTGGGGACAGGTCTGTCGCTGTATAACACTGGGGTACAGTACTGGTGGGGACAGGTCTGTCACTGTATAACACTGGGGTACAGTACTGGTGGGGACAGGTCTGTCACTGTATAACACTGGGGTACAGTACGGGTGGGGACAGCTCTGACACTGTAAAACACTGGGGCACAGTACTGGTGGGGACAGCTCTGACACTGTAAAACACTGGGATACAGTACTGGTGGGGACAGGTCTGTCTCTGTATAACACTGGGGTACAGCACTGGTGGGGACAGGCCTGTCTCTGTATAACACTGTGGTACAGCACGGGTGGGCACAGGTCTGTCTCTGTATAACACTGGGGTACAGTACTGGTGGAGACGGGTCTGGCACTGTATAACACTGGGGTACAGCACTGGTGGGGACAGGCCTGTCACTGTATAACACTGGAGTACAGTACTGGTGGGGACAGGTCTGTCACTGTATAACACTGGGGTACAGTACGGGTGGGGACAGGTCTGACACTGTAAAACACTGGGATACAGTACTGGTGGGGACAGGTCTGTCACTGTATAACACTGGGATACAGTACTGGTGGGGACAGGTCTGTCACTGTATAACACTGGGGTACAGTACTGGTGGAGACTGGTCTGGCACTGTATAACACTGGGGTACAGCACTGGTGGGGACAGGCCTGTCACTGTATAACACTCGGGTACAGTACAGGTGGGGACAGGTCTGTCCCTGTATAACACTGGGGTACAGTACTGGTGGGGACAGGTCTGTCACTGTATAACACCGGGGTACAGTACGGGTGGGGACAGATATGTCACTGTATAACACTGGGGCACAGTACTGGTGGGGACAGGTCTGTCCCTGTATAACACTAGGGTACAGTACGGGTGGGGACAGGTCTGTCACTGTATAACACTGGGGCACAGTACTGGTGGGGACAGCTCTGACACTGTAAAACACTGGGGCACAGTACTGGTGGGGACAGCTCTGACACTGTAAAATACTGGGGCACAGTACTGGTGGGGACAGCTCTGACACTGTAAAACACTGGGATACAGTACTGGTGGGGACAGGTCTGTCACTGTATAACACGGGTACAGTACAGGTGGGGACAGGTCTGTCTCTTTATAACACTGGGGTACAGCACTGGTGGGGACAGGCCTGTCTCTGTATAACACTGGGGTACAGCACGGGTGGGGACAGGTCTGTCTCTGTATAACACTGGGGTACAGTACTGGTGGAGACGGGTCTGGCACTGTATAACACTGGGGTACAGCACTGGTGGGGACAGGCCTGTCACTGTATAACACTGGAGTACAGTACTGGTGGGGACAGGTCTGTCACTGTATAACACTGGGGTACAGTACTGGTGGGGGACAGGTCTGTCTCTGTATAACACTGGGGTACAGTACAGACGGGGACAGGTCTGACACTGTAAAACACTGGGATACAGTACTGGTGGGGACAGGTCTGTCAGTGTATAACACTGGGGTACAGTACTGGTGGGGACAGGTCTGTTACTGTATAACACCGGGGTGCAGTACTGGTGGGGACGGGTCTGTCACTGTATAACACTAGGGTACAGTACGGGTGGGGACAGATCTGTCACTGTATAACACTGGGGTACAGTACTGGTGGGGACAGGTCTGTCTCTGTATAACACTGGGGTACAGTCCTGGTGGGGACAGGTCTGTTACTGTATAACACTAGGGTACAGTACGGGTGGGGACAGATCTGTCACTGTATAACACTGGGGTACAGTACTGGTGGGGACAGGTCTGTTACTGTATAACACTGGGGCACAGTACGGGTGGGGACAGGTCTGACACTGTAAAACACTGGGATACAGTACTGGTGGGGACAGGTCTGTTACTGTATAACACTGGGGTACAGTACTGGTGGGGACAGATCTGTCACTGTATAACACTGGGGTACAGTACTGGTGGGGACAGATCTGTCACTGTATAACACTGGGGTACAGTACTGGTGGGGACAGGTCTGTTGCTGTATAACACTGGGGTACAGTACGGGTGGGGACAGGTCTGTCGCTGTAAAACACGGGTACAGTACTGGTGGGGACAGGTCTGTCTCTGTATAACACTGGGGTACAGTACTGGTGGGGACAGGTCTGTCTCTGTATAACACTGGGGTACAGTATTGGTGGGGACAGGTCTGTCTCTGTATAACACTGGGGTACAGTACTGGTGGGGACAGGTCTGTCACTGTATAACACTGGGGTACAGTACTGGTGGGGACAGGTCTGTCACTGTATAACACTGGGATACAGTACGGGTGGGGACAGGTCTGTCACTGTATAACACTGGGGTACAGTACTGGTGGGGACAGGTCTGTCACTGTATAACACTGGGGTACAGTACTGGTGGGGACAGGTCTGTCACTGTATAACACTGGGGTACAGTACTGGTGGGGACAGGTCTGTCACTGTATAACACTGGGGTACAGTACTGGTGGGGACAGGTCTGTCACTGTATAACACTGGGGTACAGTACTGGTGGGGACAGGTCTGTCACTGTATAACACGGGTACAGTACTGGTGGGGACAGGTCTGTCTCTGTATAACACTGGGGTACAGTACTGGTGTGGACAGGTCTGTCTCTGTATAACACTGGGGTACAGTACTGGTGGGGACAGGTCTGTCACTGTATAACACTGGGGTACAGTACTGGTGGGGACAGGTCTGTCTCTGTATAACACTGGGGTACAGTACTGGTGGGGACAGGTCTGTCTCTGTATAACACTGGGGTACAGTATTGGTGGGGACAGGTCTGTCTCTGTATAACACTGGGGTACAGTACTGGTGGGGACAGGTCTGTCACTGTATAACACTGGGGTACAGTACTGGTGGGGACAGGTCTGTCACTGTATAACACTGGGATACAGTACGGGTGGGGACAGGTCTGTCACTGTATAACACTGGGGTACAGTACTGGTGGGGACAGGTCTGTCACTGTATAACACTGGGGTACAGTCCTGGTGGGGACAGGTCTGTTACTGTATAACACTAGGGTACAGTACGGGTGGGGACAGATCTGTCACTGTATAACACTGGGGTACAGTACTGGTGGGGACAGGTCTGTCACTGTATAACACTGGGGTACAGTACTGGTGGGGACAGGTCTGTCTCTGTATAACACTGGGGTACAGTACTGGTGGGGACAGGTCTGTCACTGTATAACACTGGGGTACAGTACTGGTGGGGACAGGTCTGTCTCTGTATAACACTGGGGTACAGTACTGGTGGGGACAGGTCTGTCTCTGTATAACACTGGGGTACAGTATTGGTGGGGACAGGTCTGTCTCTGTATAACACTGGGGTACAGTACTGGTGGGGACAGGTCTGTCACTGTATAACACTGGGGTACAGTACTGGTGGGGACAGGTCTGTCACTGTATAACACTGGGATACAGTACGGGTGGGGACAGGTCTGTCACTGTATAACACTGGGGTACAGTACTGGTGGGGACAGGTCTGTCACTGTATAACACTGGGGTACAGTACGGGTGGGGACAGGTCTGTCTCTATACAGTATTGAACAGCATTTACAGGTTGAGCGACTGAGGGGCTCACTCTGCCTGTGCAGCTTCCTGTTCTTCCTTCCCCCATATCTGCCTGTCTCACCAACAAGTCATGCCATTCAGCTTCAGGAATGGTATCTGTGGGTTAGCTGCATTGAAGGCTGAAGAGACCCTAGCTGCCCCCTATGATTGCAATAGGGAATTCCCTCCCCTCCCATAACCGACGCAGTATCCTGGTGTGCTGCCAGCTCAGTGTTCAGTCAGCAGGGCTGTGGAGAAAGGAGCCAAGCTGTTGGTGCAGAGACAGACCATTCGGCTTGCTCTGCCAATCGATTAGTGAATTAACACCGTCTATCTGTTTCCATTCTGTAACCTTTAATTCCCTCAAAAATCTAGCAACTTCTAGTTTGAAATTCTCACTTGACGACTCACCACGTAAACACTGGCTACAGGAGCAGGTCAGAGGCTGGGAATACTGCAGTGAGTAACTCCCCTCCTGAGTCTGCAAAGCCAGTCTACTGTCGACAAGGCGCAAGTCAGAAAGCAATACTCCCCACATGCCCCTGGATAGAGCAGCTCCAAAAACACTCTAGAAGCTTGACACCATCCAGGACAAGGCAGCCCCTGTTTGATTGGCACCACACCCACAAACACCAAATCCCTCCAACACTGACACTCTGTTACAACAGTGTGTACCATCTACAAGATGCACTGCAGGAATTCACCAAAGATCCTTAGGCAGCACGTTCCCAACCAATGACCACTTTCATTTCTAGAAGGACATGGGAAGCAGATACACTGGCACAACCAAGCCACTAGCCATCCTGACTTGGAAATCTATCAGCGATCCTTTCCTGTCACTGGTACAGATCTTGCCAATGGCACTGTGGTGACCCAGCAGCACATAAACTGCAATGGATCAAGGAAGCAGCTCTCCACCAGCTTCTTGAGGGCAACTGGGGATAGGCAAGAAATGTTGGCCAGCCAACGATGCCCACAAATAAATTTTTAAAAAAGTCCTTCATTGTATCACACTTTTGTCTTTTTCACTCAAGGGTATACAAGCCTAGCCTGTGCAGCTGGTCTTTGTAAATATTTCAGTCTGATCCGGAGGATGTTCTGTCCCCATTGTTAGCATGTTTTGGTCTTCCCATTCTTTGTTTGCCTCGGTTGCTGAAGTTATTTCTTTCTCTTCCTGCCTTCCTCTTCCACCCTGCAGCGTATTTATTACCTGTCCCTGGAGTTTTATATGGGTCGCACGCTGCAGAACACAATGGTGAACCTGGGACTCCAGAATGCCTGCGATGAAGCCATCTATCAGGTAAGAGGTGGGGAGTTAGTGAGTAACATTCTCCCCCCCCCCATCTCCCTCCATCCATCCGTGATGTTGCGACTTTTTTTTTAGATTACTTACAGTGTGGAAACAGGCCCTTCGGCCCAACAAGCCCACACCGACCCGCCGAAGCGCAACCCACCCTGACCCATTCCCCGACATTTACCCCTTCACCTAACAATTTAGCATGGCCAATTCACCTAACCTGCACTTCTTTGGACTGTGGGAGGAAACCCACGCAGACACAGGGAGAATGTGCAAACTCCACACAGACAGTCGCCTGAGGCGGGAATTGAACCCGGGTCTCTGGCACTGTGAAGCAACAGTGCTAACCACTGTGCCACCGTTCCGCCCAACTCTCCATGGCAGCATCTTCCTACATCCCTGGCTGTTTGACAGATGATTTGCATCAAATT